>NC_054869.1:54898200-54950700 GCF_018320785.1 Cheilinus undulatus
TGGCGCTATTTGGAGCTATTTAGCGCTATTTGGCGCTATTTGGTGCTAGCTTTGGCGCTAAGCGTTGGTGCTATTTGGTGCTAGCTTTGGTGCTATTTGGCGCTAGCTTTGGCGCTAAGCGTTGGTGCTATTGGTGCTAGCTTTGGTGCTATTTGGCGCTAGCTTTGGTGCTATTTGGTGCTAGCTTTGGCGCTATTTGGAGCTATTTGGCGCTAAGCGTTGGCGCTATTTGGCGCTAGCTTTGGTGCTAGTGTTGGTGCTTTTTTGTGCTAGCTTTGGCGCTATTTGGCGCTAGCTTTGGTGCTAACTTTGGTGCTATTTGGGGCTAGCTTTGGCTCTGGCGTTGGTGCTTTTTTGTGCTAGCTTTGGTGCTAGCGTTGGTGCTATTTTGTGCTAGCTTTGGTGCTATTTGGCGCTAGCTTTGGTGCTAGCGTTGGTGCTATTTTGTGCTAGCTTTGGCGCTATTTGGCGCTAGCTTTGGTGCTAACTTTGGTGCTATTTGGCGCTAGCTTTGGCGCTAAGCGTTGGTGCTATTTGGTGCTAGCTTTACGCTATTTGGATTTGGTGCTAGCTTTGGCGCTATTTGGAGCTATTTGGCGCTATTTGGCGCTATTTGGCGCTAGCTTTGGCGCTAGCGTTGGTGCTATTTGGTGCTAGCTTTGGTGCTATTTGGCGCTAGCTTTGGCGCTAGCGTTGGTGCTATTTGGTGCTAGCTTTGGTGCTATTTGGCGCTAGCTTTGGTGCTAGCGTCGGTGCTATTTGGTGCTAGCTTTGGCGCTATTTGGAGCTATTTGGCGCTATTTGGCACTAGCTTTGGCGCTAGCTTTGGTGCTATTTGGCGCTAGCGTTGGTGCTATTTGGCGCTAGCTTTGGCGCTAGCGTTGGTGCTATTTGGTGCTAGCTTTGGCGCTATTTGGAGCTATTTGGCGCTATTTGGCGCTAGCTTTGGTGCTATTTGGCGCTAGCTTTGGCGCTAGCGTCGGTGCTATTTGGTGCTAGCTTTGGAGCTATTTGGCGCTATTTGGCGCTATTTGGCGCTATTTGGCGCTAGCGTCGGTGCTATTTGGCGCTATTTGGTGCTATTTGGCGCTAGCTTTGGCGCTAGCGTTGGTGCTATTTGGCGCTAGCTTTGGCGCTAGCGTCGGTGCTATTTGGCGCTAGCTTTGGCGCTAGCGTTGGTGCTATTTGGCGCTATTTGGCGCTATTTGGCGCTATTTGGCGCTATTTGGCGCTAGCGTTGGTGCTATTTGGCGCTAGCTTTGGCGCTGGCGCTATTTAGCGCTAGCTTTGGTGCTATTTGGAGCTATTTGGCGCTTTTTGGCGCTATTTGGCACTAGCTAGCTTTGGCGCTAGCTATTTGGTGCTAGCTTTGGCGCTATTTAGCTATTTGGAGCTATTTGGCGCTATTTGGCACTAGCTTTGGCGCTAGCGTTGGTGCTATTTGGTGCTAGCTTTGGTGCTATTTGGCGCTAGCTTTGGCGCTAGCGTTGGTGCTATTTGGTGCTAGCTTTGGTGCTATTTGGCGCTAGCGTCGGTGCTATTTGGTGCTAGCTTTGGAGCTATTTGGAGCTATTTGGCGCTAGTGTTGGTGCTATTTGGCGCTAGCTTTGGCGCTAGTGTTGGTGCTATTTGGTGCTAGCTTTGGCGCTATTTGGAGCTATTTGGCGCTATTTGGCGCTAGCGTTGGTGCTATTTGGCGCTAGCTTTGGCGCTAGCGTCGGTGCTATTTGGTGCTAGCTTTGGAGCTATTTGGCGCTATTTGGGGCTATTTGGCGCTAGCGTCGGTGCTATTTGGCGCTATTTGGCGCTATTTGGCGCTATTTGGCGCTAGCTTTGGCGCTAGCGTTGGTGCTATTTGGCGCTAGCTTTGGCGCTAGCGTCGGTGCTATTTGGCGCTAGCTTTGGCGCTAGCGTCGGTGCTATTTGGCGCTAGCTTTGGCGCTAGCGTTGGTGCTATTTGGCGCTATTTGGCGCTAGCGTTGGTGCTATTTGGCGCTAGCTTTGGCGCTAGCGTTGGTGCTATTTGGTGCTAGCTTTGGCGCTATTTGGAGATATTTGGCGCTTTTTGGCACTATTTGGTGCTAGCTTTGGCGCTATTTGGAGCTATTTGGCGCTATTTGGCGCTATTTGGCGCTAGCTTTGGCGCTAGCGTTGGTGCTATTTGGTGCTAGCTTTGGTGCTATTTGGCGCTAGCTTTGGCGCTATTTGGCGCGAGCTTTGGTGCTATTTGGCGCTAGCTTTGGTGCTAGCGTCGGTGCTATTTGGTGCTAGCTTTGGCGCTATTTGGAGCTATTTGGCGCTATTTGGCACTAGCTTTGGCGCTAGCTTTGGTGCTATTTGGCGCTAGCGTTGGTGCTATTTGGCGCTAGCTTTGGCGCTAGCGTTGGTGCTATTTGGTGCTAGCTTTGGCGCTATTTGGAGCTATTTGGCGCTATTTGGCGCTAGCGTTGGTGCTATTTGGCGCTAGCTTTGGCGCTAGCGTCGGTGCTATTTGGTGCTAGCTTTGGAGCTATTTGGCGCTATTTGGCGCTATTTGGCGCTATTTGGCGCTAGCGTCGGTGCTATTTGGCGCTATTTGGTGCTATTTGGCGCTAGCTTTGGCGCTAGCGTTGGTGCTATTTGGCGCTAGCTTTGGCGCTAGCGTCGGTGCTATTTGGCGCTAGCTTTGGCGCTAGCGTTGGTGCTATTTGGCGCTATTTGGCGCTATTTGGCGCTATTTGGCGCTATTTGGCGCTAGCGTTGGTGCTATTTGGCGCTAGCTTTGGCGCTGGCGTTGGTGCTATTTAGCGCTAGCTTTGGTGCTATTTGGAGCTATTTGGCGCTTTTTGGCGCTATTTGGTGCTAGCTTTGGCGCTATTTGGAGCTATTTGGCGCTATTTGGCGCTATTTGGCACTAGCTTTGGCGCTAGCGTTGGTGCTATTTGGTGCTAGCTTTGGTGCTATTTGGCGCTAGCTTTGGCGCTAGCGTTGGTGCTATTTGGTGCTAGCTTTGGTGCTATTTGGCGCTAGCGTCGGTGCTATTTGGTGCTAGCTTTGGCGCTATTTGGAGCTATTTGGCGCTAGCGTTGGTGCTATTTGGCGCTAGCTTTGGCGCTAGCGTTGGTGCTATTTGGTGCTAGCTTTGGCGCTATTTGGAGCTATTTGGCGCTATTTGGCGCTAGCGTTGGTGCTATTTGGCGCTAGCTTTGGCGCTAGCGTCGGTGCTATTTGGTGCTAGCTTTGGAGCTAGCACTGGTGCTATTTTGTGCTAGCTTTGGCGCTATGTGGCGCTAGCTTTGGTGCTAGCGTTGGTGCTATTTTGTGCTAACTTTGGCGCTATGTGGCGCTAGCTTTGGTGCTAGCTTTGGCGCTATTTGGCGCTAGCTTTGGCGCTAGCGTTGGTGCTATTTGGCGCTAGCTTTGGCGCTAGCGTTGGTGCTATTTGGTGCTAGCTTTGGCGCTATTTGGAGATATTTGGCGCTTTTTGGCACTATTTGGTGCTAGCTTTGGCGCTATTTGGAGCTATTTGGCGCTATTTGGCGCTATTTGGCGCTAGCTTTGGCGCTAGCGTTGGTGCTATTTGGTGCTAGCTTTGGTGCTATTTGGCGCTAGCTTTGGCGCTAGCGTTGGTGCTATTTGGTGCTAGCTTTGGTGCTATTTGGCGCTAGCTTTGGCGCTAGCGTCGGTGCTATTTGGTGCTAGCTTTGGCGCTATTTGGAGCTATTTGGCGCTATTTGGCACTAGCTTTGGCGCTAGCTTTGGTGCTATTTGGCGCTAGCGTTGGTGCTATTTGGCGCTAGCTTTGGCGCTAGCGTTGGTGCTATTTGGTGCTAGCTTTGGCGCTATTTGGAGCTATTTGGCGCTATTTGGCGCTAGCGTTGGTGCTATTTGGCGCTAGCTTTGGCGCTAGCGTCGGTGCTATTTGGTGCTAGCTTTGGAGCTATTTGGCGCTATTTGGCGCTATTTGGCGCTATTTGGCGCTAGCGTCGGTGCTATTTGGCGCTATTTGGTGCTATTTGGCGCTAGCTTTGGCGCTAGCGTTGCTGCTATTTGGCGCTAGCTTTGGCGCTAGCGTCGGTGCTATTTGGCGCTAGCTTTGGCGCTAGCGTTGGTGCTATTTGGCGCTATTTGGCGCTATTTGGCGCTATTTGGCGCTATTTGGCGCTAGCGTTGGTGCTATTTGGCGCTAGCTTTGGCGCTGGCGTTGGTGCTATTTAGCGCTAGCTTTGGTGCTATTTGGAGCTATTTGGCGCTTTTTGGCGCTATTTGGCACTAGCTTTGGCGCTAGCGTTGGTGCTATTTGGTGCTAGCTTTGGCGCTATTTGGAGCTATTTGGCGCTATTTGGCGCTATTTGGCACTAGCTTTGGCGCTAGCGTTGGTGCTATTTGGTGCTAGCTTTGGTGCTATTTGGCGCTAGCTTTGGCGCTAGCGTTGGTGCTATTTGGTGCTAGCTTTGGTGCTATTTGGCGCTAGCGTCGGTGCTATTTGGTGCTAGCTTTGGCGCTATTTGGAGCTATTTGGCGCTAGCGTTGGTGCTATTTGGCGCTAGCTTTGGCGCTAGCGTTGGTGCTATTTGGTGCTAGCTTTGGCGCTATTTGGAGCTATTTGGCGCTATTTGGCGCTAGCGTTGGTGCTATTTGGCGCTAGCTTTGGCGCTAGCGTCGGTGCTATTTGGTGCTAGCTTTGGAGCTAGCACTGGTGCTATTTTGTGCTAGCTTTGGCGCTATGTGGCGCTAGCTTTGGTGCTAGCGTTGGTGCTATTTTGTGCTAACTTTGGCGCTATGTGGCGCTAGCTTTGGTGCTAGCTTTGGCGCTATTTGGCGCTAGCTTTGGCGCTAGCGTTGGTGCTATTTGGTGCTAGCTTTGGCGCTATTTGGAGCTATTTGGCGCTATTTGGCGCTAGCGTTGGTGCTATTTGGCGCTAGCTTTGGCGCTAGCGTCGGTGCTATTTGGTGCTAGCTTTGGAGCTATTTGGCGCTATTTGGCGCTATTTGGCGCTATTTGGCGCTAGCGTCGGTGCTATTTGGCGCTATTTGGTGCTATTTGGCGCTAGCTTTGGCGCTAGCGTTGGTGCTATTTGGCGCTAGCTTTGGCGCTAGCGTAGGTGCTTTTTGGCGCTAGCTTTGGCGCTCTTTGGCGCTAGCGTTGGTGCTATTTGGCGCTAGCTTTGGCGCTGGCGTTGGTGCTATTTAGCGCTAGCTTTGGTGCTATTTGGAGCTATTTGGCGCTTTTTGGCGCTATTTGGTGCTAGCTTTGGCGCTATTTGGAGCTATTTGGCGCTATATGGCGCTCTATGGCGCTAGATTTGGAGCTCGCTGTGGTGCTATTTGGTGATAGCATTGGTGCTATTTGGAGCTATTTGGCGCTAGCGTGGGTGCTATTTGGCGCTAGCTTTGGCGCTAGCGTTGGTGCTATTTGGCGCTAGCTTTGGCGCTATTTGGAGCTATTTGGCGCTATTTGGCGCTATTTGGCGCTAGCTTTGGCGCTAGCGTCGGTGCTATTTGGTGCTAGCTTTGGCGCTATTTGGAGCTATTTGGCGCTAGCGTTGGTGCTATTTGGTGCTAGCTTTGGCGCTATTTGGAGCTATTTGGCGCTATTTGGCGCTAGCGTTGGTGCTATTTGGCGCTAGCTTTGGCGCTAGCGTCGGTGCTATTTGGTGCTAGCTTTGGAGCTAGCACTGGTGCTATTTTGTGCTAGCTTTGGCGCTATGTGGCGCTAGCTTTGGTGCTAGCGTTGGTGCTATTTTGTGCTAGCTTTGGCGCTATGTGGCGCTAGCTTTGGTGCTAGCTTTGGCGCTATTTGGCGCTAGCTTTGGCGCTAGCGTTGGTGCTATTTGGTGCTAGCTTTGGCGCTATTTGGAGCTATTTGGCGCTATTTGGCGCTAGCGTTGGTGCTATTTGGCGCTAGCTTTGGCGCTAGCGTCGGTGCTATTTGGTGCTAGCTTTGGCGCTAACCTTCTCAGGAAATTGCGGTACTGTTCGTGCCGTGCTTCGGCCGTCCTCCTCATGATGTTCTGGAACACCTCCCGGTCCAGAGCCCAGGTCCTCACATCATTCACCGCTGTAAAAAACAACACAGTCATCAGAAAGAGGGACAGGGTCCAGGTCCTGACCTTCCAGAGTAAAACCAGTTAGGCTGCAGCTCTGATGGGTAAACCCTGAAGGAGAACCAGCTGCTCCTAATCACTCCAGCATGTGGGAGCAGAGAGGGGGAATCTCTGTGGTTTCATTAAAGCCCTCTGTCTCTGCACCAGGGCTCTTCACATCCACATGACCTTTAGGACCGGCTCCTGTTTGAGACGGAGGAAGTCTGTCATGACAACGAGGGGGTCAGCGTCAGCTCGGTGTCCCTCCCCCGTCAATTACCTGGTTAAATATACAAACGGGACAAAGAGCGCTCACACTGAACATGGTATGTGCTTTTAACATGCCACAGAGCTGAGAGCCAATCAGAGAGCAGGGCTGAGGACATCATATAAGCCTTTAGATCTGCAGCCTCATCAGGAGGGTCTCTGGGTTTACTCTGGCATGGATCTGGACCATGCATGGACTCTGAAGGAGATCTTTGGTTCTATCAGCCTCTCCTCCTGCAGCGTGTCCATCATTCTGTCCCCGCCATGCTCTCACTGACGGTGTTAACCCTTTAACTACCGGCTGAGTTCTCTTCTGCGTTCTTATTAGCCTTTACCTTTGACCGATGCGGTCCGCGTGCAGTTGTACAGGATGGCTAACTCTCCAAACGCCGTCCACACCGTTATTGACGTGAGCAGTTTGTTGTGTTGAAACACGTCCAGCTTCCCATCTGTGAAAATGAAACAAGGACGATCAATACGAGGTTTTAGACCCACATTTAGGACACAGACATGCCGGCAGACGGCCGATCTGTTGGAGTTTAACCTCTTTATTCCTGTTAGAGGGAAATCCTCTAGACCGCTGGAAGAACTGTCAGAAATATCGTTTTTTTAATCTGAACCCTTAGAGATCGTTTTAACATCAGTCTTTCAGGCTGCTGTGCACAAAAACTGCACTTTTCATACAGTAGCTATAAATATACAGTAATATTTTATTCTACTTTCATTGAGCTAGTTTCTGACCTATAACTAACCTGATTATTCACATCAAACACTGGCTAATTTTTGAAGATTTTAACCCTTTGATGCCAGATTAAGTCATGATGCCATCCTGTTTTTCAATGACAAAAAAAAAACAGAAAAATGAATTATTTTCACTACATTGCATGCATAGTAATGTTTTGTGTTGAATTATTTCAGCCTGGATACGTCAGTGATTAGCAGCAACATTGGTTTTCGTGCACTGTTGAAGTGGGGGTATTCTGCTTTTTTTGAAGGCTTCCACCATCTCTCTGATACCCAGGTAGTAGCTTCACATGGTTTACAGCTCAAAAACACTCCTGATTCGCACACTGGCGTCCTGAAAAACCCTTATTTTAACCTCCGTCTGATACGCTTCGTTTTCGCTGCTGTCTCTTTATACACGTAGCTCTAGTGAGACACGAAGAAGAAATAACAACGGCAGGACTTTCTGAGGAAAAGTTGTGTGAGTTGGTTAAAAATGCTGCCTCCGTTTATGGAAGAGGAACATAATCAACACCTCCTCCACAGTCGCCGTGTTTGTTTCTGAGTTTGTTGTTGACCCTGGGCTGCACCCCCCAACCCCCCCGATGCACTGGTTAACATCCAAGCCAACGTAAAGGACGCATGGAAGTACGTGAGCAGTGACGGTAGCATCATTTGAAAAGAACCGACACATTTTCATACGTCAAGGGAGAATAAATGGGCCTTTAGTTTTTGCATGTTTAGCATGGTTTTTTCTCCACATGCCAAATATGGTCAAAATGACGCCATCTGGTGGAGACGAGTAAAAATGATAGATTCCAAGGCAAAAGCCCAGATTGGCACCCAGGAATAATAAAATGCATGTGTGATGCTTTAATGGCGGTGCAATCTAAAATGTCAGTTTGAATGGGTCTCTAACAGCTTCAGTGCGACTCCTGCTTGTGACAAACCTGAAGAATCAAAAGAGTTAAAAGTGCTCAACACCCCCTGACCCTTACAGCCTGCTGAATCACATTTGGTACACACTTCTATGAGACCTCTATCTAATCCACAATATAGAGCACCTAAAATCAACTTGTGGCCGGGGGCCATATCAGGCCCCCCGAAGCTTCCTGTCCGGCCCCCAAAAGATCATTAAATTCAGGAAAGGAGGAAAAGAAGATGTTGTGGTTTTAAGAGTTTCTGTTGGCTTTAAATGTTGTTAATCCCACAAACAATTTTAAAAAATTGGTTACAAATGACAAAAAATAGTGCAAAAAAAGATGAAAAGGGGTTAAAACCTGGCAAAAATAGAAAAAAGTGGCAAAATGGATAACAGAGTGGCACACAGGGGATAAAACATGCAGGAAAAGTGAGGCAAAAGGGTTTTAAAAAGGCTTAAAGAGGCAAAAAGGGGCAAAAACTATCAAAAAGGGGTTAAATGTGTCAAAAATGTGTTAATACTGGTGCTAAATCACAATTATGGAGGGCCCATTCTCTGGGATTTTCAAGGGTCCGGCCGACTCTGCTGTCCAGTCTCCTTGTGTCCTGCTGCATTATGGGTAACAGGGATCAATCTCACTGGTAATGTCTGAAAATGTTCTGTTTTGAAAGAAAATACAAATACTACTACATTAATATTTCGATCGGACCAAAATACTGATTTAATGATTGTGTATGTGAAAGTCCGGCCCCCAGAGTTCCTGTCCAGACTAAATCTGGACCCTGTGCAGATGGACTTGATGACCCCTGGTCTAGAGGAATAACTTCCAATCTGATGAATTATTTTAATGCCCTGCAGTGGAATATAAAAAACATCCAACGCATCAAACGTGACACAAATGAAGTATGTGTGGAATTTTATGCCATTATTGTTTTTATTTTACTGTTTCTGAAGAAATCTAGATGAAGATTCAGCTGAAAGAAAGGGGCTCAGGATCCAGACTCTGGTTTATCAGGATCCAGACTCTGGTTTATCAGGATCCAGACTCTGGTTTATCAGGATCCAGACTCTGGTTTATCAGGATCCAGACTCTGGTTTATCAGGATCCAGTCTCTGGTTTATCAGGATCCAGACTCTGGTTTATCAGGATCCAGTCTCTGGTTTATCAGGATCCAGACTCTGGTTTATCAGGATCCAGTCTCTGGTTTATCAGGATCCAGACTCTGGTTTATCAGGATCCAGACTCTGGTTTATCAGGATCCAGACTCTGGTTTATCAGGATCCAGACTCTGGTTTATCAGGATCCAGACTCTGGTTTATCAGGATCCAGACTCTGGTTTATCAGGATCCAGACTCTGGTTTATCAGGATCCAGTCTCTGGTTTATCAGGATCCAGACTCTGGTTTATCAGGATCCAGTCTCTGGTTTATCAGGATCCAGTCTCTGGTTTATCAGGATCCAGACTCTGGTTTATCAGGATCCAGACTCTGGTTTATCAGGATCCAGACTCTGGTTTATCAGGATCCAGTCTCTGGTTTATCAGGATCCAGACTCTGGTTTATCAGGATCCAGACTCTGGTTTATCAGGATCCAGTCTCTGGTTTATCAGGATCCAGACTCTGGTTTATCAGGGTCCAGACTCTGGTTTATCAGGATCCAGTCTCTGGTTTATCAGGATCCAGACTCTGGTTTATCAGGATCCAGACTCTGGTTTATCAGGATCCAGACTCTGGTTTATCAGGATCCAGACTCTGGTTTATCAGGATCCAGACTCTGGTTTATCAGGATCCAGACTCTGGTTTATCAGGATCCAGTCTCTGGTTTATCAGGATCCAGTCTCTGGTTTATCAGGATCCAGACTCTGGTTTATCAGGATCCAGACTCTGGTTTATCAGGATCCAGTCTCTGGTTTATCAGGATCCAGACTCTGGTTTATCAGGGTCCAGACTCTGGTTTATCAGGGTCCAGTCTCTGGTTTATCAGGATCCAGACTCTGGTTTATCAGGATCCAGACTCTGGTTTATCAGGATCCAGTCTCTGGTTTATCAGGATCCAGACTCTGGTTTATCAGGATCCAGTCTCTGGTTTATCAGGATCCAGACTCTGGTTTATCAGGATCCAGACTCTGGTTTATCAGGATCCAGTCTCTGGTTTATCAGGATCCAGACTCTGGTTTATCAGGATCCAGACTCTGGTTTATCAGGATCCAGACTCTGGTTTATCAGGATCCAGTCTCTGGTTTATCAGGATCCAGACTCTGGTTTATCAGGATCCAGTCTCTGGTTTATCAGGGTCCAGTCTCTGGTTTATCAGGATCCAGACTCTGGTTCATCAGGATCCAGACTCTGGTTTATCAGGATCCAGACTCTGGTTTATCAGGATCCAGTCTCTGGTTTATCAGGATCCAGACTCTGGTTTATCAGGGTCCAGACTCTGGTTTATCAGGATCCAGACTCTGGTTTATCAGGATCCAGACTCTGGTTTATCAGGATCAAGTCTCTGGTTTATCAGGATCCAGACTCTGGTTTATCAGGATCCAGACTCTGGTTTATCAGGATCCAGTCTCTGGTTTATCAGGGTCCAGTCTCTGGTTTATCAGGATCCAGTCTCTGGTTTATCAGGGTCCAGACTCTGGTTTATCAGGATCCAGACTCTGGTTTATCAGGATCCAGTCTCTGGTTTATCAGGATCCAGACTCTGGTTTATCAGGATCCAGTCTCTGGTTTATCAGGATCCAGACTCTGGTTTATCAGGATCCAGACTCTGGTTTATCAGGATCCAGACTCTGGTTTATCAGGATCCAGTCTCTGGTTTATCAGGATCCAGACTCTGGTTTATCAGGATCCAGACTCTGGTTTATCAGGATCCAGACTCTGGTTTATCAGGATCCAGACTCTGGTTTATCAGGATCCAGACTCTGGTTTATCAGGATCCAGACTCTGGTTTATCAGGGTCCAGTCTCTGGTTTATCAGGATCCAGACTCTGGTTTATCAGGGTCCAGTCTCTGGTTTATCAGGGTCCAGTCTCTGGTTTATCAGGATCCAGTCTCTGGTTTATAAGGATCCAGTCTCTGGTTTATCAGGGTCCAGTCTCTGGTTTATAAGGATCCAGTCTCTGGTTTATCAGGGTCCAGTCTCTGGTTTATAAGGATCCAGTCTCTGGTTTATCAGGGTCCAGACTCTGGTTTATCAGGATTCCAATCTCAGGTTTATAAGGATCCAGTCTCTGGTTTATCAGGATCCAGACTCTGGTTTATCAGGGTCCAGTCTCTGGTTTATCAGGGTCCAGTCTCTGGTTTATAAGGATCCAGTCTCTGGTTTATCAGGGTCCAGTCTCTGGTTTATCAGGGTCCAGTCTCTGGTTTATAAGGATCCAGTCTCTGGTTTATCAGGGTCCAGTCTCTGGTTTATCAGGGTCCAGTCTCTGGTTTATCAGGATTCCAGTCTCTGGTTTATAAGGATCCAGTCTCTGGTTTATCAGGGTCCAGTCTCTGGTTTATCAGGATTCCAGTCTCTGGTTTATAAGGATCCAGTCTCTGGTTTATCAGGGTCCAGTCTCTGGTTTATCAGGGTCCAGACTCTGGTTTATCAGGGTCCAGTCTCTGGTTTATCAGGGTCCAGTCTCTGGTTTATCAGGGTCCAGTCTCTGGTTTATCAGGGTCCAGTCTCTGGTTTATCAGGGTCCAGTCTCTGGTTTATCAGGGTCCAGTCTCTGGTTTATCAGGGTCCAGTCTCTGGGTTTATCAGGGTCCAGTCTCTGGTTTATCAGGGTCCAGTCTCTGGGTTTATCAGGGTCCAGTATCTGGTTTATCAGGGTCCAGTCTCTGGTTTATCAGGATCCAGTCTCTGGTTTATCAGGGTCCAGTGTCTGGTTTATCAGGGTCCAGTTTCTGGTTTATCAGGGTCCATTCTGTGGTTTATCAGGGTCCAGTCTCTGGTTTATCAGGGTCCAGTCTCTGGGTTTTTCAGGGTCCACTCTCTGGTTTTTCAGGGTCCAGTCTCTGGGTTTATCAGGATCCAGTCTCTGGTTTATCAGGGTCCAGTCTCTGGGTTTATCAGGATCCAGTCTCTGTCTTTTCAGGGTCCAGTCTCTGAGTTTATCAGGGTCCAGTCTCTGGTTATCAGGGTCCAGTCTCTGGTGATCAGGGTCCAGTCTCTGGTTTATCAGGGTCCAGTCTCTGGTTTATCAGGGTCCAGTCTCTGGTTATCAGGGTCCAGTCTCTGGTTTATCAGGGTCCAGTCTCTGGTTTATCAGGGTCCAGTCTCTGGTTTATCAGGGTCCAGTCTCTGGTTTATCAGGGTCCAGTCTGTGGGTTTATCAGGGTCCAGTCTCTGGTTTATCAGGGTCCAGTGTGTGGGTTTATCAGGGTCCACTATCTGGTTTATCAGGGTCCAGACTGTGGGTTTATCAGGGTCCAGTCTCTGGTTTATCAGGGTCCAGTATCTGGTTTATCAGGGTCCAGTCTGTGGGTTTATCAGGGTCCAGTCTCTGGTTTATCAGGATCCAGTCTCTGGTTTATCAGGATCCAGTCTCTGGTTTATCAGGGTCCAGTCTCTGGTTTATCAGGATCCAGTCTCTGGTTTATCAGGGTCCAGTCTCTGGTTTATCAGGATCCAGTCTCTGGTTTATCAGGGTCCAGTCTCTGGTTTATCAGGGTCCAGTCTCTGGTTTATCAGGGTCCAGTCTCTGGTTTATCAGGGTCCAGTCTCTGGTTTATCAGGATCCAGTCTCTGGTTTATCAGGGTCCAGTCTCTGGTTTATCAGGGTCCAGTCTCTGGTTTATCAGGGTCCAGTCTCTGGTTTATCAGGGTCCAGTCTCTGGTTTATCAGGGTCCAGTCTCTGGTTTATCAGGATCCAGTCTCTGGTTTCCCAGGATCCAGTCTCTGGTTTATCAGGATCCAGTCTCTGGTTTATCAGGGTCCAGTCTCTGGTTTATCAGGATCCAGTCTCTGGTTTATCAGGATCCAGTCTCTGGTTTCCCAGGATCCAGTCTCTGGTTTCCCAGGATCCAGTCTCTGGTTTATCAGGGTCCAGTCTCTGGTTTATCAGGATCCAGTCTCTGGTTTATCAGGGTCCAGTCTCTGGTTTATCAGGGTCCAGTCTCTGGTTTATCAGGGTCCAGTCTGTGGGCTTATCAGGGTCCAGTCTCTGGTTTATCAGGGTCCAGTCTCTGGTTTATCAGGGTCCAGTCTCTGGTTTATCAGGGTCCAGACTCTGGGTTTATCAGGGTCCAGTCTCTGGTTTATCAGGGTCCAGTCTCTGGTTTATCAGGGTCCAGTCTCTGGTTTATCAGGGTCCAGACTCTGGTTTATCAGGGTCCAGTCTCTGGTTTATCAGGGTCCAGTCTCTGGTTTATCAGGGTCCAGTCTCTGGTTTATCAGGGTCCAGTCTCTGGTTTATCAGGGTCCAGTCTCTGGTTTATCAGGGTCCAGACTCTGGGTTTATCAGGGTCCAGTCTCTGGTTTATCAGGGTCCAGTCTCTGGTTTATCAGGGTCTAGTCTCTGGTTTATCAGGGTCCCTGGTGAAAACGAGACATGGACGAAAACTAAATAAAAATGAGAGGAAAATGTCTGACAGAGGCTTAATCCTATCAGACCTAACTTCATCATGTAGAGAGAACAGATACTTTGGCCCTATGACTAAATTATGACTAGAACTGACAGATATAAGACTATAACTAAAACTGAAGTGCAGCATGTTAAGGCTGTCATCTCACTAGACCATCTGAGGTCCAGTTCCTCTACACCAACACCTTTAGACCGGGGCTGTGTCCTGGTTCAAGGCTTGTCATGACCAGCTCTACGTCTACATGTTCTCCTAGTGTTTGGTTCTCTACTACTATTCTGCTGCTGCGTTTGAATGTGAATCAGAGCTGAATTCTTCCCTCCTGTCTCAAAACGTCAGGCTAGGAAACTGAGCCTCCTCTAAATGTGCAGATATTAGTCCAGAGAACCTTAAATAGAGGAATGTGTGGACGTGTTTATTTGGTTTGCAGAGTTTAATTTTGATAATTTAAAGCCCAACGTTGGGTCTGATTTATTTAAAAAGACCAGTGGAGTGTGGCCCCGTTCAATTCTTCATAAACCTTCTTCTCTACCACCTGAAACCACAGAAACATGAGTGCAGGGCTCTCTCCTTTATCCCCCCTTCTAGGGGGGATAAAGCTCATTTTCCTAGCAGAACATTTCTGTGCTAACTAACCTGATTTTGATCACAGCATGCCTTCTATGTCTGAAACTGTCAAACTGACCCAGCAGCTCTACATACAATGACTTCATTATTCTTCATAGAACTTCCACAGAAGTCTCCGGTAGGTTCTCTGTAATTTTGGGGGTCTGTGTTGATATGGGGTCATTATTAGTTCCAGTCCAGACCAGACATGTCCCTCCTCTCTATGCAGATGTATCTGAAACTCCAGTTCTGTTATCCACCCTTCTCAGACTCAGCTTCATTAATGAGAACCGTCTGAGCGCCCTGGCGCCTGTGAGAGGATTTAGAGGGCGTTATTCATGAATCATTAGTCAGCAGTTTGTGGAGCTAATGTTGGTGTGAATCACAGCTCTGTGATTCTGTTCACACTTCTGTGGTTCCTCTCCTCCTCTTACAAAAGCTCATATTCAGAAATATCAGAGTAAATCTCACTCTGCTGACGACGCTACATCTCTGAGGAACATTTAGTCTGTAAACGTCTGATTCATTCACTAAATCTGGAGAGTCATGTTTCCACAGTTACAAGTATTTGACTCTAAAATAGTCACGTTTAATCTCTCTGACTGTGTTTATCACCAGCCTCCAGGGATGGAGTAAAATCACAGTCAAACTTTGGCCACGCCCACTCCAGTTTTAACTCAGCTCCATCACTCATGGACCGTCCCGGCTGAAGATAATCCTGGTAATCAGGAGCTCCTCACCTGGTGATGAACTCTCAGACACCTGTGGACTAGCCAGTCAGCTCACCTGGCTCCTCTGAAACCTGTAAACCAGGGACCTTTCTCTGAGGTTTTTGTCTCTTCTAAGTCTGTGTAGTCCTCTTATTTTCATGTGTCTGTCTGTCTGCCAGCAGCCACAGCTCTAACCATCAATAACCTCCTCTAACCTGTCGGCCTCGTCTCCTCTCTGCTCCTGGTCCTGGTCCATGTCAGACCCTCATCAGGACTGTCTCTGTAATATTAGAACATTCAGTCTAACACCTGGAAACAGGGAGAAACCTCCCCTGTTCCTCCATGTTTACGTGGAACATCAGCCTGTTTACACTGAGCTGTGTGCAGCTGTGTGTGTGTGGGTGTGGGGGTGTGTGTGTGTGTGTGTGTGTGTGTGTGTGTGTGTGTGGTGGTGGGGGGGGTGTTTCTTTATATGATTATATGTTTAAATGCACAAATATGTTTGAGCTCTCACTCCTCGCTGCTTCCAACAAACAAAATGCCGTCAGAGTATGTGTGAAATTTAGACGCATGCCGTCTCTCTGTTAGGGTTAAAAATGAGACTGAAGATCAGGAAGTGTCTTTACAACAGCAGCCAATCACAGAGAGTCAAGGTTTTCTACGTATTTAAAGGGACAGAACATTCTAAAGGCTCGACTGAGTTCAGTTTTCAGGGCCCACACAAATATCCACGATTAGACCCAGAACCCATATCTGGAACCGATATGTGTTCATCATAATCATCATCATCATCATAAACGTCCTTCATTCAGTTAACAGTTTAGCCATCACCCTATCAGAAACAGCAGAGTAACACTGTAGCAGCAGGAAAACAGGAAGTGATGTCATCCATCGCCGTGTCAGTGGTACCCAGGCTTCAGTGCTGATTGGCTGTTGCTCATGTGACCTCTAGACCTCTAGACTGTGCTGTATTCAGGACTATAGTGAGACTGTGGAGAGTAAAGATGAAGCCAGGGGGAGGCACACTTTTCATTAATCAGTTTTATTGATGATTGGTCCAGTGTTCATGTTGGCAGCTATTTTTAATTTTGGTCTCAGTCTAGTTCTAGTCATCGCAGATCTATTTTTGTTAGTCTAGTTTTAGTCATCACAGATCTATTTTTGTTAGTCTAGTTTTAGTCATCACAGATCTATTTTTGTTAGTCTAGTTCTAGTCATCACAGATCTATTTTTGTTAGTCTAGTTTTAGTCATCACAGATCTATTTTTGTTAGTCTAGTTTTAGTCATCACAGATCTATTTTTGTTAGTCTAGTTTTAGTCATCACAGATCTATTTTTGTTAGTCTAGTTTTAGTCATCACAGATCTATTTTTGTTAGTCTAGTTTTAGTCATCACAGATCTATTTTTTTAGTCTAGTTTTAGTCATCACAGATCTATTTTTGTTAGTCTAGTTTTAGTCATCACAGATCTATTTTTGTTAGTCTAGTTTTAGTCATCACAGATCTATTTTTGTTAGTCTAGTTTTAGTCATCACAGATCTATTTTTGTTAGTCTAGTTCTAGTCATCACAGATCTATTTTTGTTAGTCTAGTTTTAGTCATCACAGATCTATTTTTGTTAGTCTAGTTTTAGTCATCACAGATCTATTTTTGTTAGTCTAGTTTTAGTCATCACAGATCTATTTTTGTTAGTCTAGTTTTAGTCATCACAGATCTATTTTTGTTAGTCTAGTTTTAGTCATCACAGATCTATTTTTGTTAGTCTAGTTCTAGTCATCACAGATCTATTTTTGTTAGTCTAGTTTTAGTCATCACAGATCTATTTTTGTTAGTCTAGTTTTAGTCATCACAGATCTATTTTTGTTAGTCTAGTTCTAGTCATCGCGGATCTATTTTTGTTAGTCTAGTTTTAGTCATCACAGATCTATTTTTGTTAGTCTAGTTTTAGTCATCGCAGATCTATTTTTGTTAGTCTAGTTTTAGTCATCACAGATCTATTTTTGTTAGTCTAGTTCTAGTCATCACAGATCTATTTTTGTTAGTCTAGTTTTAGTCATCACAGATCTATTTTTGTTAGTCTAGTTTTAGTCATCACAGATCTATTTTTGTTAGTCTAGTTTTAGTCATCACAGATCTATTTTTGTTAGTCTAGTTTTAGTCATCACAGATCTGTTTTTGTTAGTCTAGTTTTAGTCATCACAGATCTGTTTTTGTTAGTCTAGTTCTAGTCATCGCGGATCTGTTTTTGTTAGTCTAGTTCTAGTCATCGCGGATCTTTTTTTTATTTAGTCTAGTTTTAGTCATCGCAGATCTGTTTTTGTTAGTCTAGTTTTAGTCATCACAGATCTGTTTTTGTTAGTCTAGTTTTAGTCATCACAGATCTGTTTTTGTTAGTCTAGTTTTAGTCATCACAGATCTGTTTTTGTTAGTCTAGTTTTAGTCATCACAGATCTGTTTTTGTTAGTCTAGTTTTAGTCATCGCGGATCTATTTTTGTTAGTCTAGTTTTAGTCATCACAGATCTATTTTTGTTAGTCTAGTTTTAGTCATCGCAGATCTATTTTTGTTAGTCTAGTTTTAGTCATCACAGATCTATTTCTGTTAGTCTAGTTCTAGTCATCGCGGATCTATTTTTGTTAGTCTAGTTTTAGTCATCACAGATCTATTTTTGTTAGTCTAGTTCTAGTCATCGCGGATCTATTTTTGTTAGTCTAGTTTTAGTCATCACAGATCTATTTTTGTTAGTCTAGTTCTAGTCATCGCGGATCTATTTTTGTTAGTCTAGTTTTAGTCATCACAGATCTATTTTTGTTAGTCTAGTTCTAGTCATCGCGGATCTATTTTTGTTAGTCTAGTTTTAGTCATCACAGATCTGTTTTTGTTAGTCTAGTTTTAGTCATCGCAGATCTGTTTTTGTTAGTCTAGTTTTAGTCATCGCAGATCTGTTTTTGTTAGTCTAGTTCTAGTCATCGCGGATCTGTTTTTGTTAGTCTAGTTCTAGTCATCGCGGATCTTTTTTTTATTTAGTCTAGTTTTAGTCATCGCAGATCTGTTTTTGTTAGTCTAGTTTTAGTCATCACAGATCTGTTTTTGTTAGTCTAGTTTTAGTCATCACAGATCTGTTTTTGTTAGTCTAGTTTTAGTCATCACAGATCTGTTTTTGTTAGTCTAGTTTTAGTCATCACAGATCTATTTTTGTTAGTCTAGTTTTAGTCATCACAGATCTATTTTTGTTAGTCTAGTTTTAGTCATCACAGATCTATTTTTGTTAGTCTAGTTTTAGTCATCACAGATCTATTTTTGTTAGTCTAGTTTTAGTCATCGCAGATCTATTTTTGTTAGTCTCGTTCTAGTCATCGCAGATCTATTTTTGTTAGTCTAGTTCTAGTCATCGCAGATCTATTTTTGTTAGTCTAGTTCTAGTCATCGCAGATCTATTTTTGTTAGTCTCGTTCTAGTCATCGCAGATCTATTTTTGTTAGTCTAGTTTTAGTCATCACAGATCTGTTTTTGTTAGTCTAGTTTTAGTCATCACAGATCTGTTTTTGTTAGTCTAGTTTTAGTCATCGCAGATCTGTTTTTGTTAGTCTAGTTTTAGTCATCGCAGATCTGTTTTTGTTAGTCTAGTTTTAGTCATCGCGGATCTGTTTCTGTTAGTCAGTGTGTAGGAGTTAGTCTGTAACCTGATGATCCTCAGTCATGCTTTCAGCCAAACAGAGTCTGTGGCGTCTAAATCAAACCAATATGTGGGCAACATCAGGAAAAGTGGGTGGAGCTAGGAGAACCAGAGTTGACCTGCATGTTTGATCATAAACCAGTAAATGAGTGTTTATCTAGTCTGAAAACATGGATCTGTCTCTGAAGCTCCTATAGGTCAGCCCTTTAATGACTCTACCATGAGGTTCCTTTAAGGCCAAGGTCATGTCTGATGGTAAAACTGCCTCCAGCGTCTGTTTACATAAATGCTGAAGAATGATGATGAAACAGGCTCTTAAAGGTCGTCCCATTTATCAGGTGGAGATTTCACCTCTACCCTTCTAAGTCTGTTCAGGGTCCAGGGAGAACTGAAACACCAGGGGAACAGGAGGGTAAAGGTTTGAGATAGTGAAATTTGAACAATATGGAGGAAGTTTAAGAGAGAGCTGTGCAGGAGAGGGGTGCAGAAAAAGGAACATGTTCCTAAAACCAAGAGGAAGTCATCTGCTCTCTGTGTTTCTACAGATCTAACTTTATAATGTCATCGTTCGTTGTTTTAAAGAAGCCCTGACCACACAGACTCCTCCCACTGATGATAATAACCAGCTGGTCAGGTAGGAGCCTTGTGTCCACCTCTGTAAACATGTCAGAGCTGCTTCTACTGGTGCATGAAAGTCATGTGATGTTAAACATGTCCTCATTACTCTGAGGCCACTGTGCTGCCTCAGGAAGTCAACGAAGAAGGAGATAAACCTGGTGTGGGCGTACCTGCCAGGACGAACAGGTGGTTCCCCGGCTCCCCCTGCTGGATGACGTACTCCCCCTGCTGGTACGTTCTCTCGTACATGCACTCCACCATGTCTTTAATCTGCTGCAGCTCCAGACGCTTCAGGTACTGGTTCTTCAGGAGACCGTCAACCAGCAGCTTCTTCACACTGATGGAGGAAGAGGAGGAGGATCAGGGGAACTCTTAGCTACTTCAGCAGAAATCTAATCATTGTTCTAAAGTTCACAGGAATTTTCAGTTTGGCCACATCAGAGAAAGAACGCTGAGATGAGACGTGTAAGAGAACATGTGAGAGAACATGTAAGAGAATGTGTTAGAGAACGTGCTAGAGAACGTGTTAGAGAACGTGCTATAGAACATGTTAGAGAAAGTGTCATAGAACATGTGACGGAACGTGTTAGAGAACATGTTAGAAAACATGTTAGAGAAAGTGTTGGAGAACATGTGAGAGAACATGTTATTTAACATGTTAGAGAGCATGTTAGAGAACATGTTAGAGAACGTATTAGAGAACATGTTATGGAACATATAAGCATTGAACATTAAACCCATCCACCACATTTTAATCCCTTTTTGCCCATATTTGCACAGGTTTTGCCACTTTTTTCCAGTTTTCTTCCTTGCCTTTTTGAACTATTTTGGGCCACCTTTTCCGTTTGTGACAGTTGTTTGAGGATTGCTGGAACGTTTAAAGTCGAGTTTCTCTGATGAGTCTGGGTTAAACTGACTTCCCAGCAGACAGGCCAGAGTCATTGAGCTGTCCTCCACTGAGCCATCCTCAGTCAGAACGCTGGTTAGATACAGGACCATGATGTGACTGATGTGGAAGAGGACCTGGTTGTACTCAGATCCAGTACCAGATCCCTCATGTTGAACCGTCATTGATGTCATCGCCTGCAGGTTTAGACCGTAGATCGTTCTAGGATCATCTTACTCTTAATCTGATAAACCTCCTGTTGGGGAGGGACCAGCTGTAGCACAGATGGACACTGAAATCATAAAAATACCAGCTGGGCTAAAAGGTCTCTGTTGGACATGCTGGGGATGGGGATGGGGGGTCTTTGATCAGAAACGTCTGCCTCATGTTTGTGATCTGAGGGGGGCTGAGGGGTTTAATAAGGCTCAGAGAGGGCTACTGAAGGATGGCTGCACAATAGAGGGTTCTCTAAGACGTGACAAAAGGACAGTTTCATCTGACTCTCTAAAATTATAATCCTCTGAATAAACATGAGATGACTCATTTAGACAGCCATAGCACACAAATGTAGATATTTTCATATCAATTAGTAACCTACATAATGATTACTAGCTCTGCAGGCGCCTGTCTGGGTGTCACAGCTGCAGGAGTGTGGAAATAGTTGACCCGTCAAGCATGCTGCAGCAGAGTACAGAAAGCACGTCTATCCTCCTTTGACTGTTATTTATTATGCAAACAGGACATTACATGTTAGTGATGCTCCTGCTTTCTTACACTAGGTGGCGCAGTAGCAAAAACATGTAATACACATTTAAATCCTTAGAGGGGCAGGCCCTAATAATGTGAGATTTAATGCAAATCAGAAGTCTCATGTAAGACTCACAGTGACTTCCTGTGAAATGGCGTGATGACGATTTGCTCACCAATAATGAAATGGCCAAATCGTGTCACTTCCTGTTCCCAGTAGGAATCCTACATCAAAATGATGAAATCAACCTTTGAATATGTAGAGGGGCAGACCTTGATCCTACATGTGACATTTGAAGGCTGTCAGATATCTGGTATGAGAGTTGCACATACTTCCTGTCAAACTGGCGTGAGACATCCTTCAATGAAACATGTCAGTGCTGTGGCCAATTACTGAGGCCTGCAGTCAAAATCAGAACTCAACAGGCTATGCATATGAAGAGTAATGAAGATGTGACCCACTTGTGTCACTTCCTGTTGCCAGCGGGGGGCGCTATGATGAGATGTTTGTATGTGGGCGTGTTCAGTGTGATACTGTTGTCTTGCAAGAGAAAGCAGAAGATCACAGAATACTGTTTACTTGAGTTATAGTAGGTTAAAGTCATTTGGCACCATCAAAAATGTCTTATTTTGAAATTGAGATGAAGCTGATGGACTTCCCGTTGGGATTTGGGCGTGGCTCTAAGAGGCGTTTTTGTAGGTCTGATGATGACACATCTGCAGATCAGAAACCAGAAGCCAGGGCTGAATGGTGTGTGAGGACTGAAAATTTAAAGGGAAAATGTAGAAATCTGAGGCAAAAATGTCCAACTGCCAGAAGGGGGCGCTGTGACAAAGTATGATACCGGTGCATGAATCAGGATCAATGTGTGATCATCCCTGTGCAGTTTGGTGATGATTGACGTAACATTAAAAAGATATAAGTTATAATTGGTCTATTTTCACAGTAAATAATGTACAAACAGGAAGTTCAGGTTTGTGCTCCTGTCACGGTCCCGCCCAGGTTATCTACTATGAGCAAAAAGTCTGCAGCCAATCAGATGAATTGTCTCAGACTAGTTTGTTGAAATATGAAACTTGTGAATCACCCAAAACTGCCCAAATTTGATTTTTTGTCTGTTTCTAGTGCACTTCCTGAACAATTTGGAGGATGGACCCAGGAGACTTGTTTTGGTCTAATCAGGATACACATGTGTACCGATAATTATGCTTGTAGCTACGACGCAGTCCCTAAGCTCACATCTGGGTCCCTGTGGGGCAGTGCTCAGGCCCTAATAGGGTCCTCGCTGGCCCTAGGTCGGTGCTCAGGCCCTAATAGGATCCTCGCTGGCCCTAGGTCGGTGCTCTGGCCCTAATAGGGTCCTCGCTGGCCCTAGGTCGGTGCTCAGGCCCTAATAGGGTCCTTGCTGGCCCTAGGTCGGTGCTCTGGCCCTAATAGGGTCCTCGCTGGCCCTAGGTCGGTGCTCAGGCCCTAATAGGATCCTCGCTGGTTCTAGGTCGGTGCTCTGGCCCTAATAGGGTCCTCGCTGGCCCTAGGTCGGTGCTCAGGCCCTAATAGGGTCCTCACTGGTTCTAGGTCGGTGCTCAGGCCCTAATAGGGTCCTTGCTGGCCCTTGGTCGGTGCTCTGGCCCTAATAGGGTCCTCGCTGGCCCTAGGTCGGTGCTCTGACCCCTCCTGGTCTGCTCGCTCTCATTGGATGTTGTGAGTTTTCCATCAGAACAAACTGACCTTGTGTTGGACTTCTGAAAATGCTTGATATTTAGAGTCCCTGATCAGGACTGGATCAGGATCAGTAAAATACTGACAAAACACACTGAGTATTATCAGGACAATAATTATTGGGACAGCCACAATCGGGGTCACCACCCTGGCAGTTCAGGTGGACGAATCAGGAATAAAATCCTCTCATGGATGGTACGCCTGCCTGTGAGATTTTTAGCTTCTGTTTCACCTTTAATTTCCTGTAATAGTCTCTGTGGCCACTAGAGGTCTCTATCAAACTACTATTAAAGTATTTTCACACAATAAAGTTGTCACTGCAGAAGTTTCGGCCTATTTTTGTGTCTAGTCTCAGGGTTTAAATCTCACCTCGCGTCCTTGGGTATCCGGGCCTTCTCGAAGGAGAACTTTGGCATGCTGCTGGAGTCGTAGGTCCTGGATGTCGGTTCTGCAGACACTCCAGCTTTGGCCCCTTTCCTTCTGTTCAGCGTTTCCTTGATGCGTACGCTCAGGTTGGGGCTGTTCTTCCCACACGTTTTCACTGACGGCGGTCTGGAGGCCAGCGCTGCGGCGGCTGCTGCCCCGCTCTGGTTCTTCATGACGTCCTGCAGCTTGTTGAGCTGGATGCATTTAGTCTGCAGCTCCTCGCTGAGCTCTGCCAGGACCCTAGTCTGCTTGGCCAGCTGCTCCTGCAGACCTTTGATCTGCTGCTCTTTGGTACATAGCTCCTCCTCCCGCCGCTTCCCCTCGCGCTCCAGCTCATCCACCCGGGCCCTCAGAGAGTCCATGGACGGGTGTTTGAACCCACAACCGTCAGCGTGCTTGTAACGTTTGGATTTCATGGACCCGTTCCCCATCCTGACACCTGGAGGAGACAGAGCGATTCAAAGTCAACAAGATCTCAAAAATAATGAGAGAACAGGGTCATTACGAAGACAGGTAGGCTCAGGAACCTGGTCTTTAGCCGGCAGGTTTACAGCGATCCAGGAGTACAGAGAGTCTCTGTCTGTCCTCCCGTCTAATTTATGACGGCTTTAAGGAGTGGACTTAAACATGTTCCATGATGAGGACGATTTTAGCTGGAAAAATGAAAAAAAATAGAGGTTAGCTTCAGAAACCCTGAGTCAGGCCTGTCCTCCTCTGCAGCGGCATTGAGCAGGAAAAGGTCAGATTTAGGAGGCAGGAGTGATGTTTCAGGGAAAAGAGCTGAGTGTCAGCAAGGAGAAAGAATCAGTTAATGGTCAATGAGTGAGTCTGCTCCATTTATTATTCAGGAGGCAGGAAGTATCACATCACCAGACACTCCCATCTCTGCCGCCGCAAGGAGGGAGGGGAACACCGCTGAAACAGAGGAGAACGCCACTGAAACAGAGGAGAACGCCACTGACGACTGAAACATAGGAGAACGCCACTGACGACTGAAATGGAGGAAATGCCACCAATGACTGAAACAGAGGAAACCGCCACTGACGTCTGAAACAGAGGACAACGCCACTGACGACTAAAACAGAGGAAAAGGCCACTGCATCTGAAATGGAGGAAACACCACTGACAACTGAAACAGAGGAGAACGCCACTGACGACTGAAACAGAGGAGAACGCCACTGAACGGCTGAAACAGAGGAGAACGCCACTGACAACTGAAACAGAGGAGAACGCCACTGACAACTGAAACAGAGGAGAACGCCACTGACAACTGAAACAGAGGAGAATGCCACTGACGTCTAAAACAGAGGAGAACGCCACTGACGACTGAAACAGAGGAGAACGCCACTGAAACAGAGGAGAATGCCACTACACGACTAAAACAGAGGAGAACACCACTGACGACTGAAACAGAGAAGAACGCCAATGGCGACTGAAATGGAGGAAATGCCACTGACGACTGAAACAGAGGAGAACGCCACTGAATGACTGAAACAGAGGAGAACGCCACTGACGACTAAAACAGAGGAAAAGGCCACTGCATCTGAAATGGAGGAAACACCACTGACAACTGAAACAGAGGAGAACGCCACTGACGACTGAAACAGAGGAGAACGCCACTGCATCTGACATGGAGGAAACACTACTGAACGGCTGAAACAGAGGAGAACGCCACTGAACGGCTGAAACAGAGGAGAACGCCACTGAACGGCTGAAACAGAGGAGAACGCCACTGACAACTGAAACAGAGGAGAACGCCACTGATGACTGAAACAGAGGAAACGCCACTGACAACTGAAACAGAGGAGAACGCCACTGCATCTGAAATGTAGGAAATGCCACTGACGACTGAAACAGAGGAGAACGCCACTGAACGGCTGAAACAGAGGAGAACGCCACTGAACGGCTGAAACAGAGGAGAACGCCACTGCATCTGACATGGAGGAAACGCCAATGATGACTGAAACAGAGGAGAATGCCACTGGACGGCTGAATCAGAGGAGAACACCACTGACGACTGAAACAGAGGAGAACGCCACTGAACGGCTGAAACAGAGGAGAACGCCACTGACGACTGAAACAGAGGAGAACACCACTGACCACTGAAACAGAGGAGAACGCCACTGAACGACTGAAACAGAGGAGAACGCCACTGACGACTGAAACAGAGGAGAACGCCACTGACGACTGAAACAGAGGAGAACGCCACTGAAACAGAGGATAACACCACTGACGACTGAAACAGAGGAGAACGCCACTGACGACTGAAACAGAGGAGAACGCCACTGACGACTGAAACAGAGGAGAACGCCACTGACGACTGAAACAGAGGAGAACACCACTGACGACTGAAACAGAGGAGAACGCCACTGACGTCTAAAACAGAGGAGAACGCCACTGACGACTGAAACAGAGGAGAATGCCACTGACGTCTGAAACAGAGGAGAACGCCACTGAAACAGAGGAGAATGCCACTACACGACTAAAACAGAGGAGAACACCACTGACGACTGAAACAGAGAAGAACGCCAATGGCGTCTGAAATAGAGGAAATGCCACTGAAGACTGAAACAGAGGAGAACGCCACTGAATGACTGAAACAGAGGAGAACGCCACTGACGACTGAAACAGAGGAGAACGCCACTAAACGGCTGAAACAGAGGAGAACGCCACTGAACGGCTGAAACAGAGGAGAACGCCACTGAAATAGAGGAGAATGCCACTGAACGACTTAAACAGAGGAGAACGCCACTGAACAGCTGAAACAGGGGAGAACGCCAATGACGACTGAAACAGAGGAGAATGCCACTGACGACTGAAACAGAGGAGAATGCCACTGACGTCTAACACCACGGAACGGCTTAAACAGAGGAGAACGCCACTGACGACTGAAACAGAGGAGAACACCACGGAACGGCTGAAACAGAGGAGAACGCCACTGACGACTGAAACAGAGGAGAACACCACTGACGACTGAAACAGAGGAGAACGCCACTACACGACTAAAACAGAGGAGAACACCACTGACGACTGAAACAGAGGAGAACGCCACTGGACGGCTGAAACAGAGGAGAATTTCACTGACGTCTGAAACAGAGGAGAACGCCACTAAAACAGAGGAGAACGCCACTACACGACTGAAACAGAGGAGAACACCACTGACGACTGAAACAGAGGAGAACGCCACTGACGTCTAAAACAGAGGAGAACGCCACTGACGACTGAAACAGAGGAGAATGCCACTGACGTCTGAAACAGAGGAGAACGCCACTGAAACAGAGGAGAATGCCACTACACGACTGAAACAGAGGAGAACACCACTGACGACTGAAACAGAGAAGAACGCCAATGACGTCTGAAATGGAGGAAATGCCACTGACGACTGAAACAGAGGAGAACGCCACTGAATGACTGAAACAGAGGAGAACGCCACTGACGACTGAAACAGAGGAGAACGCCACTAAACGGCTGAAACAGAGGAGAACGCCACTGAACGGCTGAAACAGAGGAGAACGCCACTGAAATAGAGGAGAATGCCACTGAACGACTTAAACAGAGGAGAACGCCACTGAACAGCTGAAACAGAGGAGAACGCCAATGACGACTGAAACAGAGGAGAATGCCACTGACGACTGAAACAGAGGAGAATGCCACTGACGTCTAACACCACGGAACGGCTGAAACAGAGGAGAACGCCACTGACGACTGAAACAGAGGAGAACACCACGGAACGGCTGAAACAGAGGAGAACGCCACTGACGACTGAAACAGAGGAGAACACCACTGACGACTGAAACAGAGGAGAACGCCACTACACGACTAAAACAGAGGAGAACACCACTGACGACTGAAACAGAGGAGAACGCCACTGGACGGCTGAAACAGAGGAGAATTTCACTGACGTCTGAAACAGAGGAGAACGCCACTAAAACAGAGGAGAACGCCACTACACGACTGAAACAGAGGAGAACACCACTGACGTCTGAAACAGAGGAGAAAGCCACTGAAACAGAGGAGAACGCCACTACACGACTAAAACAGAGGAGAACACCACTGACGTCTGAAACAGAGGAGAACGCCACTGACGTCTGAAACAGAGGAGAAAGCCACTGACGTCTGAAACAGAGGAGAACGCCACTGACGTCTGAAACAGAGGAGAACGCCACTGACGTCTGAAACAGAGGAGAACGCCACTACACGACTAAAACAGAGGAGAAAGCCACTGACGTCTGAAACAGAGGAGAACCCCACTGACGTCTGAAACAGAGGAGAACGCCACTACACGACTAAAACAGAGGAGAACGCCACTGACGTCTGAAACAGAGGAGTTGAACTGTAGGTATACCGTAGATAAACTGTAGGTAAACTGTAGATTATTTGTAGGTTAACTTTAGGTTAACTGTAGTTTAATTGCAGGTTAACTGTAGATTAACTGTAGATTAACTGTAGATTAATTGTAGGTTAACTGTTAGTTAACTGTAGATTAATTGTAGATAAACTTTAGGTTGACTGTAGTTTAATTGCAGGTTAACTGTAGATCAACTGTAGATTGACTGTAGATTAGTTGTAGATAAACTGTAGGTTAACTGTAGTTTAACTGTGGATTAACTGTAGATTAACTATAGATTAATTGTGGATAAACCAGTGTTTACTGGCGTTCCTGTAGTACAGCGTTCGTGGTTAAATGCCAGAGAACAATAGAGCGTTGTCGTCATGCCCACTCACACTACAGTCTTCATTCATCACATTCCTGCTGGGATCGCTCTGTTCTCACACTTCAGACTGGAAACTCTCATTATTTCACTGGTTCAGACTCTTCATCTCAGAAGCCTGGATCTCTCTCGTCTGTGTTTTAGCTGAATTAAACCAGGACATTTAGATTGAACTGTGAAACTCTCTGGTACAGTGAGTTCGAGGAGTTATCTTCTTCATTAGTGGAGCTGAGTGTTCACCTTAGAGTCAGACCAGGTTTTAGTTTCCTGGGAGGAAAAATGAACTCTGACAGACGTTTACAGAGAAGCTCAGGTAGCAGTGAGGGGACCAGAGACCTGGATGTGGTCTCTGTTTCTCTGACCTTAGTCAGAACATTCTCTGACACATAAACCAACACAACAGGAAATGACACATTAGAATACAGAAGCACGTCACAGTGAATAAATAAAAAAAATAAAATAAAAAATAAACACATGAATAAATAAATAAATAAACACATAAATAAATAAATAAACAACTAAACAAACAAATAAATAAACAAATAAATAAACAAACAAACAAATAAATAAACAAACAAACAAATAAGTAAACAAATAAACAAACAAATAAATACATAAATAAATTAACAAACACATAAATAAATAAAATAAATAATTAAATAAATAAACACATAAATAAATGAATAAACAAATAAATAAATAAACAACTAAACAAACAAATACATAGATAAATAAATAAATAAACAAACAAAAAATGAACAGATAAATGAATAAATAAATAATAAACAAACAAATAAATAAACACATAAATAAATAAATAAATACATAAATAAACACATACATACATACATAAACAAATAAGTAAATAAACAAACAAATAAATAAATAAATGAAGAACTCTCCTTTGGGCTAAATAAATATAAATGCTCTCCTCGCTGAGCGGACGTGTGTGAAAACACCAGCGTAACTGTCCGGATCTAACCCCCTCTGGTCTGAAACTGGATCTTTTAACCTCGGAGTTCCGGGTCCAGCCCTGACACGGATCTGTTGTGGACTTTGTAGACCTGGATCGTGGTAGTAAAGTGATACTCGTGCTGACAGGATCGCTCCTCTCTCTGTCCCTCACTGATCAATCGATTCATTAACCCGGGTTAATTCAAATGATTCCTCGGTTCTTACCTGTGCAGCTTCAGCCTTCACTCCACCTCTGAGGACGGATCTAAAGAAGAAACACAGAGTTTGATCATTCCGGCATCCGTACTCAGACAGCCTCTCTTCATCACTGCTCCATCCTCTCCTCTCTGGCTCCACCAACGCGCGCGTTCCCGCTCTGCTCGGCTGTGCGCGCTCCCGTATGCGCGCTCACCAGTTTGCTTGGAGGAAAAGGAGCCTAAACGGTAAACTGGTTTCTCTCTCATGGTCGGCAGCATGTCGGCGTTTAAGGTTCAGTTATCGACCATGAGGAAGGATTCTTCATTCTGGTTCAAATCCTCGGAGACGGAAGTTAAACTTCAAAGAGAAACCCTCCTCGCCAACTCCGCCCACTTTTCCAAATGTTGCCAACATATCTGTGCAACTTAGAGTTCTCTCTCTTCAGGCTGGAATAACCAGAGGACCATGACTCCTCTGAAGTCCTGGACACCGAACATTGATCACTGATCAGACAATATCAATAAATCCCAACATGACGCTGCATTTCTCAGATATCTGAATATTTCTCTGGTGGGGGTCAGCTTTAATGCTGCTGTTTGTTTTTCTCTCATTTCTATAATAGTTTAGAAAATGAGTTTTATGAGACCGACACAAAAATGATCGTTTTCTTCTATTTAAAAAAGTACACCAGATTTATGAGTTAAAATAATCCCAGTTACAAAGTTTTAACTTGTCCAGCCCTTCTTTAATCTTTCTAATACTGTGAGGGGAAAAGGAGGGGATAATTTAGTGCTTATCTTTGTTGGAAAAAAACATTTAAAATACATGAGATCAGGAACTTTAAAAAAAATCACATATTAAGTCAAATTCACAACGTCAGGTAAAAATCGCAATGATGTTTTCCCCAACCGTTCCACCCTAAAGCTGCCAGAATGATCAAACCTCCATCACTGTAATGATTGGTGGTCACAGCAGAACCTTCAGGAATATTTCAACCCACAGAGAGAGGAGACTACTGTCTAAACTGCAAACATGTTGATAACAGGGAGGGGGCGCTGTGCTCCACACTGTGATGCTAATGAACAGAGGTGTCAAGTACCTAGGTACAAATACTTCATTACCTCACTTAAGAAGAAATTTTGGGTATCTATACTTTACTGGAGTAATTATTTTTCAGCCTACTTTTACTTCTACTCCTTACATTTTAAAAAATGGCCTCGTTACTCCTGTTTCATTTCAGCTTTTTTTCATTCCGGCTTATAAAAAACCCAAAAACCTATCCAGATAAATCGCGCCATCCAAATAGAGTGAATTTGATTGTGGTTGGATGAGAAGAATAAACATAATACCATTCCGACACCCTATTGGTTTGTACACGATCCATCGTAACACAAATCACATCACACTCCAACAAGGACATAGCAGACGTATGTAGCCTAGTAAGAAGATGTCCGTGGCAGAGACTCAAGAGAGCTTCAAGCGAAATGTCCCAACCAATCACCAGCCTCCTCCTTTATAGACTAAAGCTCACCTCCTGACAGCCTTTCCTTTGTAATAAAATGTGTTCATTTTCAATTGGCATGAATGAGGCTGAAACAGGTGCATCCCAAATTTTTCAACATTAGCATTTTACTATGACATCATAGACATTATAGACTTTAGAAACCTCCTCCAAGCCTCCTTTTATAGACTATGCCTGTAGGCCTCCTCCACCCCAGCTTTTGTCCTTAATGGTATTTTGTCCCCCTTATATTACTTTTACTTTTACACTTTAAGTAGTTTTGAAACAGTACTTTTACACTTTTACTTCAGTAAAAATCTTGAGTTGATCCACCTCCTCCACCCCAGCCTCCTCCTTTATAGACTTTAGTATCTATACTTCTACCTGAGACTAATGAATGTCAATGCTTTCCTCCTCTGCTAATGAAACTCATGCCTCTTTCCACCCCAGCCTCCTCCTTTATAGACTTAAGCTGCACCTCCTCCACCCCAGCCTCCTCCTTTATAGACTAAAGCTCCACCTCCTCCACCCCAGCCTCCTCCTTTATAGACTAAAGCTCCACCTCCTCCACCCCAGCCTCCTCCTTTATAGACTAAAGCTCCACCTCCTCCACCCCAGCCTCCTCCTTTATAGACTACACCTTCACCTCCTCCACCCCAGCCCCCTCCTTTATAGACTAAACCTTCACCTCCTCCACCCCAGCCTCCTCCTTTATAGACTAAAGCTCCACCTCCTCCACCCCAGCTTCCTCCTTTATAGACTAAAGCTCCACCTCCTCCACCCCAGCCTCCTCCTTTATAGACTAAAGCTCCACCTCCTCCACCCCAGCCTCCTCCTTTATAGACTAAAGCTCCACCTCCTCCACCCCAGCCTCCTCCTTTATAGACTAAAGCTCCACCTCCTCCACCCCAGCCTCCTCCTTTATAGACTAAACCTTCACCTCCTCCACCCCAGCCTCCTCCTTTATAGACTAAACATTCACCTCCTCCACCCCAGCCTCCTCCTTTATAGACTAAAGCTCCACCTCCTCCACCCCAGCCTCCTCCTTTATAGACTAAAGCTCCACCTCCTCCACCCCAGCCTCCTCCTTTATAGACTAAAGCTCCACCTCCTCCACCCCAGCCTCCTCCTTTATAGACTAAAGCTCCACCTCCTCCACCCCAGCCTCCTCCTTTATAGACTAAACCTTCACCTCCTCCACCACAGCCTCCTCCTTTATAGACTGAAGCTCCACCTCCTCCACCCCAGCCTCCTCCTTTATAGACTAAACCTTCACCTCCTCCACCCCAGTCTCCTCCTTTATAGACTAAAGCTCCACCTCCTCCACCCCAGCCTCCTCCTTTATAGACTAAACCTTCACCTCCTCCACCCCAGCCTCCTCCTTTATAGACTAAAGCTCCACCTCCTCCACCCCAGCCTCCTCCTTTATAGACTAAACCTTCACCTCCTCCACCCCAGCCTCCTCCTTTATAGACTAAAGCTCCACCTCCTCCACCCCAGCCTCCTCCTTTATAGACTAAACCTTCACCTCCTCCACCCCAGCCTCCTCCTTTATAGACTAAAGCTCCACCTCCTCCACCCCAGCCTCCTCCTTTATAGACTAAACCTTCACCTCCTCCACCCCAGCCTCCTCCTTTATGGACTAAAGCTCCACCTCCTCCACCCCAGCCTCCTCCTTAATAGACTAAACCTTCACCTCCTCCACCCCAGCCTCCTCCTTTATAGACTAAAGCTCCACCTCCTCCACCCCAGCCTCCTCCTTTATAGACTAAACCTTCACCTCCTCCACCCCAGCCTCCTCCTTTATAGACTAAAGCTCCACCTCCTCCACCCCAGTCTCAAGCTTTGGTCTGCCCTCATTTTCACCTACTTGCTCCTGCAGAGTAGATGGCTGAGCTCATGTATTCACTGTTTATTTTCATGAATGTTTCTAAAGGAGGGGTTTCTTCAGTGCCCTGGAAAGTCAACACGTGCTGGACTAAGGGATCATCTTTACAGCAGAGCCTTCTCTGTTAAACTGTAGATCCACTTTATAATAAAGGATTTTCCATCAGGTTCTCTGAGAGTGTTCCTGACTGGATTCTATTTTTGCTCCTAGGGTAACAAACAGGTTTCGGTTTGGTTGGACTTTCACTGAGATCATCTCACACTCTACAGGCCTCTAAAACTCACAGTGGTGATGTCAGAGCACAGCTCCTCTTCATCAGACAGGAGTCTTCATCACTGATGTTCCTCCTGGAAGCTCAGACCCAGTCCACTTTGGTTTGGATGTGAATGTTAAAGGCCTTAGCACAGACTGTTGGATTTTTACTAGAACCAGATCAGAGTTTTTCTGACAACCATTAATTATTTCAGTAATAAATGTTCATGAATGAATTCAGTTCAAACCTGTCCTGGTCTGGTTTTTGGTCTGTATTGCCCAGCCCTAGATCTGGTGTTGTCCTTTAAATCTCTGACTAGTTACCTGGAACTCTGTCACCATGGTTGCTGTAGATAGATGGGGCAGGGTCTTTTCATGGGTCTGTTCCTGCTTCTCTGCTTTTCTAGTGTAACGTCTGTCTGAGTCTCTGCCGCCCCCTTCAGTAATCAACCAGGTATGTCTGTTATTTCTAGTGTCTAAGAGCGGTGCTTTTTCAGCTGATGATATCAGGGGGCTAATAACAAAGACTCACTAAAAGACCTGCTCTGATTGGCTCTCTCAGACGTGGACCACAGATGAAGGACTCGGCTTATTTAACATTTTCAGGTCTTTGAAAAGTGAAAAAGGTTTTCGATGACATGTCCTCCAGTCTTTCCTCTGTTCAGCTCACAGGTCCAAGTCCAAGTCAGTGACCTGGATCATGATGGGGTTTTATTCAGCAGATGAATCAGCTCTGGACAGCGGCCATCTTTGTTCTGTGTCTGTCAATGAAAAGTGCTTCAGGGACTCACAGTAGGAAAACCGATGAATCACGTCTGAACGTTAAGTCTGCAGCTTTGGGTCTGAGCTGAAGCTCACAGGAAACACGGAACCACATCCCAGAGATCAGGTCTGTGGGATCTCCAAACACCAGCAGAATCTAGACTAGGTCTAAAGACAGCCATGAACCAGAGGACAGTCTAGACCGCCATGAGAACAGGATCAGACCCAGTCAGACCAAATCTGTAGAACTGCAATCAGAAATCAGCTGGCAGAGACTGAAGCTGAGACGATGATCAGCGTTGAAAAGGCTGCTGACTCCCTGAGTAGCCCCAGAAACCTCTAGAACAGTGCCCCTCAACCAAAGAGCCAAATTATCTTAAAAATACCCGTCCAAGAGCCACAGTCTCAGTGGTGAAAGCTGGAAAAATGGTGAGAAAAAGTGGCAAAATTGAATTTCAAAAATGAGTTACAGGAGATAAAAAATGGTCAAAAAAAGGAAAAAAATCAGTAAAGCAAAAAGCAGGATAAAAGAGGCAAAAACTGGTGGAAAATGGCAAAAATGGGGAGAAAAGCAGAAGAATTGATTCAAAAATGAGTTACAGGTGGTAAAAATGGTCAAAAAAAGGTAAAGATGGGGCAAAAAATGAGAAACTCAAATGGGCAAAAGTGGCAAAATTGGAAGAAAAAAAAGGCAGCTTAAATGTGCAAGGGGCAAGAAGGGAAAATTTTCAAAATAGCAAAAAGAGAGAAAAGAGGCAAAAATGATTAAAAAAGAGTTACAGGTGGTAGAAATGGTGAAAAAAGTAAAAATGAGTGAGAAGAGACTAAAATGGGAAAAAAATGGGAAAAAGTGGAATTCAGTGTTAAAGGCAGTTTAAATGGGTGAGAAGGGGCAAAACATGGCAAAAAATAGCAAAAAGCAAGACAAAAAAAGGCAAAAATTGGCAAAAAAAGAGCAAACTTGGGCTTAAAAAGTTGTAAGAATAGATTAAAAGTGGCAAAAAAGGAGGAAAAATTGCAAATAAAGGCAAATATATAATAAAAATATCCAAACAAAAAAATAAAGGTTGACAATTTAAACCAACTGTACAAGAGTGGGGAACAAACTGGTTAAAGGGTCATTTCTGAGGTTAAAGTTGACCGTTTTACAGATTTTCTGGGGAAAAATATTTCAAATTAAGACAGAAAAGAGCCAAAAATCATCACAAAAGAGCCACATGTGGCTCCAGAGCCAGCGGTGAGTAACACTGATCAATGACAGGACAACCCCGACCCTACCAGAGGAATAGAAGCTCCTGTGGTTGAGACCTCCATCAAATCAAACTACAGAGCTGTCAGCTAATGCATGGTTTAGCCCTGCCTCCACAGAGAGCCAATGGCAACCCCTCCTCTAAGACCCCATTGAAATAACGTCGGACTAATGAACTGTTAGGGGCTAAAGTGTTGTCTCATGTCACAGCCGTCTCCTAGAAACGTCTGGACACTTCTCCTCCTCTCCTTGTGCCACATCTTTCTTGGATTATTGTAGTTTTTTGTGGCATAAATTAAATCAAGCATGGGTTTAGTCATTTTTGATAAAGGTCGACACTGAGGAGTGAACAAACATCTACTCAGATTAAACACGATGAGAGAATCTGAATTCTCGTGTGTGATCTGTCTCTAAAGCAGCATGTTCTCTAACAGACACGACTACAGCTACAAACTACAGATACATCAGCAGCATCACTACAGCTACAAACTACAGATACATCAGCAGCATCACTACAGCTACATCAGCAGCATCACTACAGCTACAGATACAAACTACAGATACGTCAGCAACATCACTACAGCTACAAACTACAGATACATCAGCAGCATCACTACAGCTACAAACTACAGATACATCAGCAGCATCACTACAGCTACAGATACAAACTACAGATACGTCAGCAACATCACTACAGCTACAAACTACAGATACATCAGCAGCATCACTGCAGCTACAGCTACAAACTACAGATACATCAGCAACATCACTACAGCTACAAACTACAGATACATCAGCAGCATCACCACAGCTACAAACTACAGATACATCAGCAGCATCACTACAGCTACAAACTACAGATACATCAGCAGCATCACTACAGCTACAAACTACAGATACATCAGCAGCATCACTACAGCTACAAACTACAGATACATCAGCATCATCACTACAGCTACATCAGCAGCATCACTACAGCTACAAACTACAGATACATCAGCAACATCACTACAGCTACATCACTACAGATACATCAGCAGCATCACTACAGCTACAAACTACAGATACATCAGCAGCATCACTACAGCTACATCACTACAGATACATCAGCAGCATCACAACAGCTACAAACTACAGATACATCAGCAGCATCACTACAGATACATCAGCAGCATCACTACAGCTACAAACTACAGATACATCAGCAACATCACTACAGCTACAAACTACAGATACATCAGCAGCATCACTACAGCTACAAACTACAGATACATCAGCAGCATCACTACAGCTACAAACTACAGATACATCAGCAGAATCACTGCAGCTACAAACTACAGATACATCAGCAGCATCACTACAGCTACAAACTACAGATACATCGGCAGCATCACTACAGCTACAAACTACAGATACATCAGCAACATCACTACAGCTACAAACTACAAACACATCAGCAGCATCACTACAGCTACAAACTACAGATACATCAGCAACATCACTACAGCTACAAACTACAGATACATCAGCAGCATCACTACAGCTACAAACTACAGATACATCAGCAGCATCACTACAGCTACAAACTACAGATACATCAGCAGCATCACTACAGCTACAAACTACAGATACATCAGCAGCATCACTACAGCTACAAACTACAGATACATCAGCAGCATCACTACAGCTACAAACTACAGATACATCAGCAACATCACTACAGCTACAAACTACAGATACATCAGCAGCATCACTACAGATACATCAGCAGCATCACTACAGCTACAAACTACAGATACATCAGCAGCATCACTACAGATACATCAGCAGCATCACTACAGATACATCAGCAGCATCACTACAGCTACAAACTACAGATACATCAGCAGCATCACTACAGCTACAAACTACAGATACATCAGCAGCATCACTACAGCTACAAACTACAGATACATCAGCAGCATCACTACAGCTACAAACTACAGATACATCAGCAGCATCACTACAGCTACAAACTACAGATACATCAGCAACATCACTACAGCTACAAACTACAGATACATCAGCAGCATCACTACAGCTACAAACTACAGATACATCAGCAGCATCACTACAGCTACAAACTACAGATACATCAGCAACATCACTACAGCTACAAACTACAGATACATCAGCAGCATCACTACAGCTACAAACTACAGATACATCAGCAGCATCACTACAGCTACGAACTACAGATACATCAGCAGCATCACTACAGCTACATCAGCAGCATCACTACAGCTACAAACTACAGATACATCAGCAACATCACTACAGCTACAAACTACAGATACATCAGCAGCATCACTACAGCTACAAACTACAGGTACATCAGCAGCATCACTACAGCTACATCAGCAGCATCACTACAGCTACAAACTACAGATACATCAGCATCATCACTACAGCTACAAACTACAGATACATCAGCAACATCACTACAGCTACAAACTACAAACACATCAGCAGCATCACTAAAGCTACAAACTACAGATACATCAGCAACATCACTACAGCTACAAACTACAAACACATCAGCAGCATCACTACAGCTACAAACTACAGATACATCAGCAGCATCACTACAGCTACAAACTACAGATACATCAGCAGCATCACTACAGCTACAAACTACAGATACATCAGCAGCATCACTACAGCTACAAACTACAGATACATCAGCAGCATCACTACAGCTACAAACTACAGATACATCAGCAGCATCACTACAGCTACAAACTACAGATACATCAGCAACATCACTACAGCTACAAACTACAGATACATCAGCAGCATCACTACAGCTACAAACTACAGATACATCAGCAGCATCACTACAGCTACGAACTACAGATACATCAGCAGCATCACTACAGCTACATCAGCAGCATCACTACAGCTACAAACTACAGATACATCAGCAACATCACTACAGCTACAAACTACAGATACATCAGCAGCATCACTACAGCTACAAACTACAGGTACATCAGCAGCATCACTACAGCTACATCAGCAGCATCACTACAGCTACAAACTACAGATACATCAGCATCATCACTACAGCTACAAACTACAGATACATCAGCAGCATCACTACAGCTACAAACTACAGATACATCAGCAGCATCACTACAGCTACAAACTACAGATACATCAGCAGCATCACTACAGCTACAAACTACAGATACATCAGCAACATCACTACAGCTACAAACTACAGATACATCAGCAGCATCACTACAGCTACAAACTACAGATACATCAGCAGCATCACTACAGATACATCAGCAGCATCACTACAGCTACAAACTACAGATACATCAGCAGCATCACTACATATACAAACTACAGATACATCAGCAGCATCACTACAGCTACAAACTACAGATACATCAGCAGCATCACTACAGCTACAAACTACAGATACATCAGCAACATCACTACAGCTACAAACTACAAACACATCAGCAGCATCACTACAGCTACAAACTACAGATACATCAGCAGCATCACTACAGATACATCAGCAGCATCACTACAGCTACAAACTACAGATACATCAGCAACATCACTACAGCTACAAACTACAGATACATCAGCAACATCACTACAGCTACATCACTACAGATACATCAGCAGCATCACTACAGCTACAAACTACAGATACATCAGCAGCATCACTACAGCTACAAACTACAGATACATCAGCAGCATCACTACAGCTACAAACTACAGATACATCAGCAGCATCACTACAGCTACAAACTACAGATACATCAGCAACATCACTACAGCTACAAACTACAAACACATCAGCAGCATCACTACAGCTACAAACTACAGATACATCAGCAACATCACTACAGCTACAAACTACAGATACATCAGCAGCATCACTACAGCTACAAACTACAGATACATCACTACAGCTACAAACTACAGATACATCAGCAGCATCACTACAGCTACAAACTACAGATACATCAGCAGCATCACTACAGCTACAAACTACAGATACATCAGCAGCATCACTACAGCTACAAACTACAGATACATCAGCAGCATCACTACAGCTACAAACTACAGATACATCAGCAGCATCACTACAGCTACAAACTACAGATACATCAGCAACATCACTACAGCTACAAACTACAGATACATCAGCAGCATCACTACAGCTACAAACTACAGATACATCAGCAGCATCACTACAGCTACAGATACAAACTACAGATACATCAGCAGCATCACTACAGCTACAAACTACAGATACATCAGCAGCATCACTACAGCTACAAACTACAGATACATCAGCAGCATCACTACAGCTACAAACTACAGATACATCAGCAGCATCACTACAGCTACAAACTACAAACACATCAGCAGCATCACTACAGCTACAAACTACAGATACATCAGCAACATCACTACAGCTACAAACTACAGATACATCAGCAGCATCACTACAGCTACAAACTACAGATACATCAGCAGCATCACTACAGCTACAAACTACAGATACATCAGCAGCATCACTACAGATACATCAGCAGCATCACTACAGCTACAAACTACAGATACATCAGCAGCATCACTACAGCTACAAACTACAGATACATCAGCAGCATCACTACAGCTACAAACTACAGATACATCAGCAGCATCACTACAGCTACAAACTACAGATACATCAGCAGAATCACTGCAGCTACAAACTACAGATACATCAGCAGCATCACTACAGCTACAAACTACAGATACATCGGCAGCATCACTACAGCTACAAACTACAGATACATCAGCAACATCACTACAGCTACAAACTACAAACACATCGGCAGCATCACTACAGCTACAAACTACAGATACATCAGCAACATCACTACAGCTACAAACTACAGATACATCAGCAGCATCACTACAGATACATCAGCAGCATCACTACAGCCACAAACTACAGATACATCAGCAGCATCACTACATCTACAAACTACAGATACATCAGCAGCATCACTACAGCTACAAACTACAGATACATCAGCAGAATCACTACAGCTACAAACTACAGATACATCAGCAGCATCATTACAGCTACAGATACAAACTACAGATACATCAGCAACATCACTACAGCTACAAACTACAAACACATCAGCAGCATCACTACAGCTACAAATTACAGATACATCAGCAGCATCATTACAGCTACAGATACAAACTACAGATACATCAGCAGCATCACTACAGCTACAAACTACAGATACATCAGCAACATCACTACAGCTACAAACTACAGATACATCAGCAGCATCACTACAGCTACAAACTACAGATACATCAGCAGCATCACTACAGCTACAAACTACAGATACATCAGCAGCATCACTACAGATACATCAGCAGCATCACTACAGCTACAAACTACAGATACATCAGCAACATCACTACAGCTACAAACTACAGATACATCAGCAGCATCACTACAGCTACAAACTACAGGTACATCAGCAGCATCACTACAGCTACATCAGCAGCATCACTACAGCTACAAACTACAGATACATCAGCATCATCACTACAGCTACAAACTACAGATACATCAGCAACATCACTACAGCTACAAACTACAGATACATCAGCAGCATCACTACAGCTACAAACTACAGATACATCAGCAGCATCACTACAGCTACAAACTACAGATACATCAGCAGCATCACTACAGCTACAAACTACAGATACATCAGCAACATCACTACAGCTACAAACTACAGATACATCAGCAGCATCACTACAGCTACAAACTACAGCAGCTACAAACTACAGATACATCAGCATAATCACTACAGCTACAAACTACAGATACATCAGCAGCATCACTACATATACAAACTACAGATACATCAGCAGCATCACTACAGCTACAAACTACAGATACATCAGCAACATCACTACAGCTACAAACTACAAACACATCAGCAGCATCACTACAGCTACAAACTACAGATACATCAGCAGCATCACTACAGATACATCAGCAGCATCACTACAGCTACAAACTACAGATACATCAGCAGCATCACTACAGATACATCAGCAGCATCACTACAGCTACAAACTACAGATACATCAGCAACATCACTACAGCTACAAACTACAGATACATCAGCAACATCACTACAGCTACATCACTACAGATACATCAGCAGCATCACTACAGCTACAAACTACAGATACATCAGCAGCATCACTACAGCTACAAACTACAGATACATCAGCAACATCACTACAGCTACAAACTACAGATACATCAGCAGCATCACTACAGCTACAAACTACAGATACATCAGCAGCATCACTACAGCTACAAACTACAGATACATCAGCAGCATCACTACAGCTACAAACTACAGATACATCAGCAACATCACTACAGCTACAAACTACAGATACATCAGCAGCATCATTACAGCTACAAACTACAAACACATCAGCAGCATCACTACAGCTACAAATTACAAACTACAGATACGTCAGCAACATCACTACAGCTACAAACTACAGATACATCAGCAGCATCACTACAGCTACAAACTACAGATACATCAGCAGCATCACTACAGCTACAGATACAAACTACAGATACATCAGCAGCATCACTACAGCTACAAACTACAGATACATCAGCAGCATCACTACAGCTACAAACTACAGATACATCAGCAGCATCACTACAGCTACAAACTACAGATACATCAGCAGCATCACTACAGCTACAAACTACAGATACATCAGCATCAACACTACAGCTACAAACTACAGATACATCAGCAGCATCACTACAGCTACAAACTACAGATACATCACTACAGCTACAAACTACAGATACATCAGCAGCATCACTACAGCTACAACTACAGATACATCAGATACATCACTACAGCTACATCACTACAGATACATCAGCAGCATCACTACAGCTACAAACTACAGATACATCAGCAACATCACTACAGCTACAAACTACAGATACATCAGCAGCATCACTACAGATACATCAGCAGCATCACTACAGCTACAAACTACAGATACATCAGCAACATCACTACAGCTACAAACTACAGATACATCAGCAACATCACTACAGCTACAAACTACAAACACATCAGCAGCATCACTACAGCTACAAACTACAGATACATCAGCAACATCACTACAGCTACAAACTACAGATACATCAGCAGCATCACTACAGCTACAAACTACAGATACATCAGCAGCATCACTACAGCTACAAACTACAGATACATCAGCAGCATCACTACAGCTACAAACTACAGATACATCAGCAGCATCACTACAGCTACAAACTACAGATACATCAGCAGCATCACTACAGCTACAAACTACAGATACATCAGCAGCATCATTACAGCTACAAACTACAAACACATCAGCAGCATCACTACAGCTACAAATTACAAACTACAGATACGTCAGCAACATCACTACAGCTACAAACTACAGATACATCAGCAGCATCACTACAGCTACAAACTACAGCTACATCAGCAGCATCACTACAGCTACAGATACAAACTACAGATACATCAGCAGCATCACTACAGCTACAAACTACAGATACATCAGCAGCATCACTACAGCTACAAACTACAGATACATCAGCAGCATCACTACAGCTACAAACTACAGATACATCAGCAGCATCACTACAGCTACAAACTACAGATACATCAGCAACATCACTACAGCTACAAACTACAGATACATCAGCAGCATCACTACAGCTACAAACTACAGATACATCACTACAGCTACAAACTACAGATACATCAGCAGCATCACTACAGCTACAAACTACAGATACATCAGCAACATCACTACAGCTACAAACTACAGATACATCAGCAGCATCATTACAGCTACAAACTACAGATACATCAGCAGCTTCATTACAGCTACAAACTACAAACACATCAGCAGCATCACTACAGCTACAAATTACAAACTACAGATACGTCAGCAACATCACTACAGCTACAAACTACAAACACATCAGCAGCATCACTACAGCTACAAATTACAGATACATCAGCAGCATCATTACAGCTACAGATACAAACTACAGATACATCAGCAGCATCACTACAGCTACAAACTACAGATACATCAGCAGCATCACTACAGCTAAGGAGGACAGGATAAGGAGGACATGAAGTCTGTAGATTCACTGTTTCTGTCTGGCTTTAGATTTGTTAAATCCAGCTCTGACTCAGTCATAAGGGGATGTGTGATGTTCTGAGTTCCTTGGATGCAGCAGCATCACTACAGCTACAAACTACAGATACATCAGCAGCATCACTACAGCTACATCAGCAGCATCACTACAGCTACAAACTACAGATACATCAGCAGCATCACTACAGCTACATCACTACAGATACATCAGCAGCATCACTACAGCTACAAACTACAGATACATCAGCAGCATCACTACAGCTACAAACTACAGATACATCAGCAACATCACTACAGCTACAAACTACAGATACATCAGCAGCATCACTACAGCTACAAACTACAGATACATCAGCAGCATCATTACAGCTACAAACTACAGATACATCAGCAGAATCACTGCAGCTACAAACTACAGATACATCAGCAGCATCACTACAGCTACAAACTACAGATACATCGGCAGCATCACTACAGCTACAAACTACAGATACATCAGCAACATCACTACAGCTACAAACTACAAACACATCAGCAGCATCACTACAGCTACAAACTACAGATACATCAGCAACATCACTACAGCTACAAACTACAGATACATCAGCAGCATCACTACAGATACATCAGCAGCATCACTACAGCTACAAACTACAGATACATCAGCAGCATCACTACAGCTACAAACTACAGATACATCAGCAGCATCACTACAGCTACAAACTACAGATACATCAGCAGAATCACTACAGCTACAAACTACAGATACATCAGCAGCATCACTACAGCTACAAACTACAGATACATCAGCAACATCAGTACAGCTACAAACTACAAACACATCAGCAGCATCACTAAAGCTACAAACTACAGATACATCAGCAACATCACTACAGCTACAAACTACAGATACATCAGCAGCATCACTACAGCTACAAACTACAGATACATCAGCAGCATCACTACAGCTACAAACTACAGATACATCAGCAGCATCACTACAGCTACAAACTACAGATACATCAGCAGCATCATTACAGCTACAGATACAAACTACAGATACATCAGCAACATCACTACAGCTACAAACTACAAACACATCAGCAGCATCACTACAGCTACAAATTACAGATACATCAGCAGCATCATTACAGCTACAGATACAAACTACAGATACATCAGCAGCATCACTACAGCTACAAACTACAGATACATCAGCAGCATCATTACAGCTACAAACTACAGATACATCAGCAACATCACTACAGCTACAAACTACAGATACATCAGCAGCATCACTACAGCTACAAACTACAGATACATCAGCAGCATCACTACAGCTACAAACTACAGATACATCAGCAGCATCACTACAGCTACGAACTACAGATACATCAGCAGCATCACTACAGCTACAAACTACAGATACATCAGCAGCATCACTACAGCTACGAACTACAGATACATCAGCAGCATCACTACAGCTACATCAGCAGCATCACTACAGCTACAAACTACAGATACATCAGCAACATCACTACAGCTACAAACTACAGATACATCAGCAGCATCACTACAGCTACAAACTACAGATACATCAGCAGCATCACTACAGCTACAAACTACAGATACATCAGCAGCATCACTACAGCTACATCAGCAGCATCACTACAGCTACAAACTACAGATACATCAGCATCATCACTACAGCTACAAACTACAGATACATCAGCAACATCACTACAGCTACAAACTACAGATACATCAGCAGCATCACTACAGCTACAAACTACAGATACATCAGCAGCATCACGACAGCTACAAACTACAGATACATCAGCAGCATCACTACAGCTACAAACTACAGATACATCAGCAACATCACTACAGCTACAAACTACAGATACATCAGCAGCATCACTACAGCTACAAACTACAGATACATCAGCAGCATCACTACAGCTACAAACTACAGATACATCAGCAGCATCACTACAGATACATCAGCAGCATCACTACAGCTACAAACTACAGATACATCAGCAGCATCACTACAGCTACAAACTACAGATACATCAGCAGCATCACTACAGATACATCAGCAGCATCACTACAGCTACAAACTACAGATACATCAGCAGCATCACTACAGCTACAAACTACAAACACATCGGCAGCATCACTACAGCTACAAACTACAGATACATCAGCAACATCACTACAGCTACAAACTACAAACACATCAGCAGCATCACTACAGCTACAAACTACAGATACATCAGCAACATCACTACAGCTACAAACTACAAACACATCAGCAGCATCACTACAGCTACAAACTACAGATACATCAGCAGCATCACTACAGATACATCAGCAGCATCACTACAGCTACAAACTACAGATACATCAGCAACATCACTACAGCTACAAACTACAGATACATCAGCAGCATCACTACAGCTACAAACTACAGATACATCAGCAGCATCACTACAGATACATCAGCAGCATCACTACAGCTACAAACTACAGATACATCAGCAACATCACTACAGCTACAAACTACAGATACATCAGCAGCATCACTACAGATACATCAGCAGCATCACTACAGCTACAAACTACAGATACATCAGCAGCATCACTACAGCTACAAACTACAGATACATCAGCAGCATCACTACAGATACATCAGCAGCATCACTACAGCTACAAACTACAGATACATCAGCAACATCACTACAGCTACAAACTACAGATACATCAGCAGCATCACTACAGCTACAAACTACAGATACATCAGCAGCATCACTACAGCTACAAACTACAGATACATCAGCAGAATCACTACAGCTACAAACTACAGATACATCAGCAGCATCACTACAGCTACAAACTACAGATACATCAGCAACATCACTACAGCTACAAACTACAAACACATCAGCAGCATCACTACAGCTACAAACTACAGATACATCAGCAACATCACTACAGCTACAAACTACAGATACATCAGCAGCATCACTACAGCTACAAACTACAGATACATCAGCAGCATCACTACAGCTACAAACTACAGATACATCAGCAGCATCACTACAGCTACAAACTACAGATACATCAGCAGCATGTTATCAGGATAAGGAGGACATGAAGTCTGTAGATTCACTGTTTCTGTCTGGCTTTAGATTTGTTAAATCCAGCTCTGACTCAGTCATAAGGGGATGTGTGATGTTCTGAGTTCCTTGGATGCATCACCTCTTTTTGACCACTTGATGGAGCCAAATATATGTTTCTATTTCTTTGTTCATTTCCATCAGCCTGATCTCCTACAGCACAGCTGCAGCCCTCTCTTTAAATAAATCAGTCATCCCCACGGTCTTTTCCTCTGTAGAACCACAGCAGTGAAGAAGATGTAAACCTCTATTATCATTTCTCAGGTCCTCAGCTCCTTTGGCTGTTTAACCTTTAGGCACAGGTGTGATGACCTGAGGCCTGAGACCAGGAGATGAGGAGGCAGGGAGACAAGACTCCTGTGTAGTCCTGGCTGTGGTCTTAGGGTCATTGTCATGTTGGCCCAGTCTTAAGTCCTGAGGACCGTGGAACAGGTTTTCATTGAGGGTATCTCTGTACCTGCACCCTGACCTTTCTCCCAGCCCCTGCTGCTGAGAAACCCCCCCACAGCATGATGCTGCCTCCACCATGCTTCACTGCTGGGATGGTATTGGTCAGATGATGAGCGGTTCCCTCCAGACATAACTTTAGACTTGAGGCCAAACAGTCCAGCCTTGGTTTCATCAGACCAGAGGATCTAGTTTCTCTCAGTCTCAGAGTCCTTCAGGTCTGTCCTGTTCCTCTCTGAGAGTCTTCATCTCTCCTCTCCTCCATAAAGCCCAGATCAGTGGAGGTCTGCAGTGATGGTTCCTTCTAGAACTTTGTCCCATCTCCTCCAGGATCTCTGGAGCTCAGTCAGAGGAACCATCAGGTTCTTGGTCTCCTCTCTCTCTAAGGTCCTTCTCCCCTGATGGTGACCAGGTCTAGAGGAGTCCTGGTTGGTCCAGAATTCTGGAGGCCACTGTCCTCTCTGGAACCTTCAGAGCAGTCAGCTGTCAGTCAGCTGAGCACTGTCAGCTGTGAGCCTTCTATCAAGAGGGGCGTGGCTTTAGAATCATGTCCAATCAGGTTAATTAAGCACAGGTGGACCCCAGTCAAGGTGTAGAAACATCTCAGCAGAGACATGGAGGAACCTGAGCTACATTTACAGAGGAACCTGAGCTACATTTACAGAGGAACCTGAGCTACAGTTACAGAGGAACCTGAGCTATATTTACAGAGGAACCTGAGCTACAGTTACAGAGGAACCTGAGCTACAGTTACAGAGGAACCTGAGCTACATTTACAGAGGAACCTGAGCTATATTTACAGAGGAACCTGAGCTACATTTACAGAGGAACCTGAGCTACAGTTACAGAGGAACCTGAGCTACAGTTACAGAGGAACCTGAGCTACATTTACAGAGGAACCTGAGCTACAGTTACAGAGGAACCTGAGCTACATTTACAGAGGAACCTGAGCTACATTTACAGAGGAACCTGAGCTACAGTTACAGAGGAACCTGAGCTACATTTACAGAGGAACCTGAGCTACATTTACAGAGGAACCTGAGCTACAGTTACAGAGGAACCTGAGCTACATTTACAGAGGAACCTGAGCTACATTTACAGAGGAACCTGAGCTACAGTTACAGAGGAACCTGAGCTACAGTTACAGAGGAACCTGAGCTACAGTTACAGAGGAACCTGAGCTACAGTTACAGAGGAACCTGAGCTACAGTTACAGAGGAACCTGAGCTACAGTTACAGAGGAACCTGAGCTACATTTACAGAGGAACCTGAGCTACAGTTACAGAGGAACCTGAGCTACAGTTACAGAGGAACCTGAGCTACATTTACAGAGGAACCTGAGCTACATTTACAGAGGAACCTGAGCTACATTTACAGAGGAACCTGAGCTACATTTACAGAGGAACCTGAGCTACAGTTACAGAGGAACCTGAGCTACAGTTACAGAGGAACCTGAGCTACAGTTACAGAGGAACCTGAGCTACAGTTACAGAGGAACCTGAGCTACAGTTACAGAGGAACCTGAGCTACAGTTACTTAAGGTTCTCAGACATTTGGGATTTTTTAAATAGTTTTTTTCTGTGACATGAGTTCTGAGGGCAGAATCATGAGAATCAAGATGAATTTAACCGACTGGAGCATCAGGATGAAACAGAACCGAAGACTCCCTCTGTGTATCTGAGATCTGGAAACCAGGAATGGGAGGAGACTCAGAAAAGGGGGGATTTTGTCAGGATTAATGCTTTGGTCATGTTTGGATCTTCAATTCTGATGGATGAGATGAGATGAGATTAGAGAGCGTCTTTATTTAGAAAAACACATCTAGCCTTTAAATAAGAAAAACTGCATTCATTCTGGATCTTTCCCTGCAAACAGGAGTTCTTCTCTTAACAACAGGTCTGTACAGAAATCAGTTTCACCTCATTTCCCATGATGCATCAGTAACCAAATCAGCCAATCAGAGTCATTTGGTCCGTTTCACCATTTTTTATTAATAACATCTTTTAAACACAAACTGAAGCATCCAGAACAGTTCCTCTGGTCCACGATAACAGTCCGGAAACAAGCATGAGAACAAAGAAACAGATTTATACAAATAAAACATGAGAGGAGGAGGAAGGCCAAGGTATCATCATCATCAGTCAAACAGGTTAACGTCATTCTCTGAACAGGTACCTCGAAAACTGACGAATCTCAGACTTTATAGAAATAAGACCAGGCCCATGTCTACGGAGGCATTAGGACGCCAATATCAGCTTAAAATAAGACCAGGCCCATGTCTGAGGACTACTGAGGTTATGAAACGAATGTGTAATTAAATAATAAAATCAATACTGGCACTGAGGGCAGAGAGGGTACAGCTTTATAAATAAAACAGATATGAACATTTAAACAGTCAACATAAAAACACAGAAATCATAAAGGTGAACCACCAGGGGGCAGCACTGCCACACTCTTTTTCTAACATAGAATGAAGGGACGGTAAACCTGGATCCAGGGGCCGAGGGTTAAAACACTGATTATCAGGATACATCGGAGTGTTGTCACTAAGAATGATCTGATCATTAAAGACGTCGGGACGCCGCAGACATCGGGACGCCATGGACGTCAGGACGTTTAACTCCAGAGAGTTTTAGATGCTTTAGTAAAATCTCACTGACACCTTCATTCATCAGCAGTCACCATATTCACACAGAGACCTTTACTCTCACATAACCATCAGTACGGTGGCCAGGAGTGGACATTAATCTTTTATTCTGCTATTTATATATATATAATCTAAGGTCAATCTGAGGTCAAAGTTAGGAGAATCAATCTGAGGTCAAAGGTTAATCTGGGTCTGCTGGAGCAGAATAAAGGGTCTGTGTGTGATTATAGTGATAAAGCTGATCTGAGTGTTTCTTCCTGTCTAAAATAATCTACTAAACTTTATAATCTCAGACAAACATTAACCTGCAGCCAGTGCATTTTCAGATGCTGGGACAGAGCTTCATCACCATGGTCATCCTCTCAGACCAGCTTCATCACCATGGTCATCCTCTCAGACCAGCTTCATCACCATGGTCATCCTCTCAGACCAGCTTCATCTCCAGCAGTGTTCAGCTTCATAGAAAGAGTGCTCATTTATGGAACCAGCCACAGTTTCACCGTTAGCCGACCAGCGGCTAACCGTTAGCTTCAGTGGAAAAAATAACAAGGGCACATAAAGCCCAACCTTGGCTGCCCTACGCTTTTATTTTGAAGGTCTGTAGTGTTTCTGTTTAAAAAAAAAGACTACAAATTCTTAGAAAGAGGTGAAAAACAGCTGCTCTGAAATCCAGGGAGCAGGAGGGTCAGAGAACGCGGACTCTAAGGATCCTCCAGCATCAGAGATTGTCGTTTCCCTCAAATGCAGGGATTCTGGGTTTGGACCTCAGCAGCCAGAGGGGAGTGGGGTGGGGACATAGCTGGCATGTTGGTCTTCATTCTGGTTTGAAGTTTAGACTCGACTGAGCAGAGTAGATCTGAGAAACAAGGAGGAAACAGATGTTAGGATACTGGGTCTTCATCATGGTGTAAACAGGGTCAACATAGGGGTCAGACTCATCATCACATGTAGGATCAAATACACACACCCTCTCCTAAAAGTCGAAGTTCTGTCTCTCTCTGTCTATGGATGGAGGCTGTGGACACCTGGTCAGGTAAGTTCACACCTGCTAACCAAGTGACTGATGCATCTATCCGTTTATATCCAGGATAAATTTCCCTACAGGGACATTAAAGTCTATCTTATCTTCTTTGTGTATTTTTGTATTTCTTTCCATATTTGCAGCTTTGGTATTCCTGTGCAGACAGAGACACTGCAGCGTGCAGCGGCTCATTCTGCTGACTCAGCTGCGCTGGAATAAAGAGACAGATCGCGTCTCAGTGGAGCGACGGAGGGCGGGCTGAGGAAACATGAGCTCACACACGGATTCACCCCGGCTGGCTTTAACGCGCCCTCCTCTCAGGTCTCCCGCTCTAAATCCTTCTCTCACCTCCAAATCTGCCTCAGATCGAACTCGTGAGTCCACTTGGAGGGGGGTGGGGGTCAGATTTAACAACTGTGAGCTCTGAACCATCAAACCAGCATTTAGAAGAGTTTCTACACATCAGACCTGCACGTGTTTCACTGGAAACTCCTGAGAGACTGGAGGTGGCAGATGAAGCTCAGAGGAGGAGAACAGCAACTGGAGGAAAGGCTGGACCAGCTTTCTCTCCCTAAAGGTAAGAACCTCTAAGACCCTGCAGCAGAGGGACTTCCTGTCTGAGGTCCTCTAAGACCCTGCAGCAGAGGGACTTCCTGTCTGAGGTCCTCTAAGACCCTGCAGCAGAGGGACTTCCTGTTGGAGGTCCTCTAAGACCCTGCAGCAGAGGGACTTCCTGTTTGAGGTCCTCTAAGACCCTGCAGCAGAGGGACTTCCTGTTTGAGGTCCTCTAAGACCCTGCAGCAGAGGGACTTCCTGTCTGAGGTCCTCTAAGACCCTGCAGCAGAGGGACTTCCTGTTTGAGGTCCTCTAAGACCCTGCAGCAGAGGGACTTCCTGTTGGAGGTCTTATGGATGGAGGGGAACTAAATGTGTCAGTGTCACCCCGCTTTGACGCTGCAGAGAGAAATCTCCTCCGTCAGCTCTCTTTTGACTGAATTAGAGGAGAGAGAGGCGCCTGTGTTTGGATGTGCAGCAGTGTTCCAGCTCTAACCGTGTGGAAATGACTGATGATGTCACCGATGGTGTGACCCAGGAGACGGATGAGCGCCACATCTGAGAGTTTAATTCGGTTATCGACTGTCGTCTGGGTCAGAGTCTGTGCCCGTCCTCCGAGTCTGCAGGAGGGAGAGCCTAAACCCCTGAGGGGGTGCAGGGAGGGGGGTGGGGGGTCATACACACCTCAGTGACTTCCATCTGTCCTTCTCCATGTTGTTCTCAGGACCCTCGCTCTCGTAGGACGCCAGATACAACGCTGTAAAAACGCACAGAGAAAACATCAGATTTAGACATGCGTGATGAAAAACCAGGACCGCTATAAATAAACCCTGAACATCTACACCTACAGCAGAGTCCTATCTATGCTAGAATTTAGACATCTCTGACCTGAATTCTTCTTTTGATAAAGCCGGTTTATTTTCAACAGAAAATCCTGAAGTTGAATGAGTGGAGAGATAAACTCTATAATAACGGAGCCAGAGTCTCAGTCAGCTGTCTGAATAATCCTGATTAAACAAATAAAAACCAGTGAAACCAGAACACCCTGGATCCAGGTTTTAGTTTGAGATCATAATAAACACTAAAAAAGGAAAAAAGCATTGATCTCTGACAGTGTGGCTGTTCATTCAGGTCCTCTGGTACTTTTAGTAGATATCTGTCTCCTGCTGACTTATTGATTATTGATTGTTGATTTGTGTTGATGGGTGTGAGAGGAGGAGCTCAAAGGAAATAAAAGGATAGGATAGGTTTAATCAGAAGTCAGTCTGAAAAACAAGATTAGATTCTGGTGTAAAGCTGTGCAGCAGGATCAGGAAACATGGGGGCGGGGTTTAAAAACAGACATCTGCCTGCATGCACAGAGCACACGCCTCTGCAGGGGCTTCATTCAATCCTTCAACAAAACACTCTGGATAAAAACACAACATTTCACACCTTACAGGTGAGTTAAATCAGGATCAGATCATCCTCCCTCTCTCGCTTTGGTGAGCTCCATCCTGCTGGGAGATCACTTTACTGAAGTTTAAAAAACATCTTCATCAACTCATCATTGATATACCCGTATTCTTAAACACACATCACCCTGGATCACATGATCACCACCTCAGAGAGGACCAGAGCGCCATGCCGCAGTGCCACCAGAGCATCTACGCGCTGGTTTTTATGTCCTGAAATCATGAGCAGGATTTCACTGATCAGGTTTACATCCTGGAGGATTCAGACACTTTCATTTATAAGAAACACGCTCGCTACACAGCTCCGCCCTAGTGGCAGGAACTACAATTACACCCAGGAACAACACTCTCACTGCTGTCACTGAGGAGGAGGAGGAGGAGGAAGAGAGGAAGAGGAGGAGGAGGAAGAGGAAGAGGAAGAAGAGGAGGAGGAGGA
>NC_054869.1:54958200-55033200 GCF_018320785.1 Cheilinus undulatus
GAGGAGGAGAAGGAGGAGGAGGAGGAGGATGAGGAAGAGGAGGAGGAGGAGGATGAGGAAGAGGAGGAGGAAGAGGAGGAGGACAAGGAGGAGGAGGATGAGGAAGAGGAAGAGGAAGAGGAGGAAGAGGAGGAGTAGTAGACCGCTGCTGTAGACATTGACTCATCTACTCTCCTTATTAAAGGGCCAGTGTGTAGAATTTGGCGTTTTAGCGACATCTAGCGTTCAGATTTTAGAATGAGCCGATCTGTTACCACAACGTCACATCACTAGGCGGCGAGAGCCTGTGACGACCAAAAAGGATGGTGAGCCGGACATCATTTACAGCAGTGACGAGGTGAGGGTTCATTCATTCATATTTGTAACCATAACTTTTATAGGTTATAGGTCAGTCTTCTTCTCCACCTGCCTTCCAGGTAGCTTTCAGGACCAGCGGGCAGGTTCGTATTTAAAAATCGCGTTTCGCTCTTTCTGTCCCCAAAACGTTGCCGTAGACAACATGGCGGTTCAATATGGCAGCCTCCGTGAGGGCGACCCGCGGTAATGTAAATTTAAAAAGCTTTTTTCTAATTTTGTAAAAAAGAAAAGGAAAGTTTAAAGGGGATGATTGTGCACTGATTTTAACATCCTTCACACAGATATATAAACATTATATCACATTTACACCGTTTCTGTTCGGCCAAATTCTACACATTGTACCTTTAAAGATCAAAAATTCAACTTCACTCACACCCCTCTCCCAGATGGCACTACTTCACTCTGATTGGTCAGCTCAGTGTGTGCACTTCAGTGCCAATAGGATTTCCCAGAATCCCCTGCGTCTGTGTGAGGTGATAAGAGGCACTGACAGATCTGCTCTGAGAGCACGGAGGGTTTTTATCAGTATTCAGGTTTCAGTGGTAACAGGAAGTCCTGCTGCTGTCTGAGGTTGGCTCTATTTAATCAGGAGGAAGGACACGTCACAAGTTTCTGCTGTTAACATGTAAAACATGAACATACCGTCTTCAGTGAACGCCGGCGCCGTCAGCAGGTACTGAAGGATCTTACGGTCTTTCTCAAACGGACACTCCACCTTCTTCCACGTCATGAACTCGCTCACTTGTTTGGCCAGCTCCCAGAATTTCTGAAATCAGACAAAAAGAACAGAAAAGAGGAATATTTACGGGCGTTTTACTGGTAGGTGACTGGAAACCGCTGACTGCAGTCGTAGAAAGTTCTCAATGACCGAGAGAACCAGCAGAGGTTCCCAGGATAGAAAGACTCTTAAAATAGCCCCTATTTCAGCCAAACTGGGAGCTAACAGCAGTGGAAATATCCACCCGTCTGTTTGTTCCCTAGAAACACTCTGACTTCTTCTTTCTCTGTAGAGAAGTGGAAACAAACGACTGAATCTGTTACCATGTGCCGTAAACACACAGAGCTGTGGTCATCAGGGAAACTCCCTCTGCTGTCTAAATCCAGCGTACCTCAAAGTTGATGTGTCCGCTCTGCAGCCGGTTCACGCAGCCTTCGTTCAGGAAGTAGAGATCCTTTATGAGCAGGCTGAAGAAGGGCACGACGATCTGCAGGACGACACAGAGACGGGGGTTAAGAGGAGGAGAGGGGGTTTCTGCAGGAGTCACACTTTTAGAAGAGTTCAGTTTCTGCAGGATTCAGTCAGGTGTGCTGACTTTACAGGTGTATCTATTTAAGGGGAGGAGTTAAAATAGGCACGAAGGAGGAGAGAGGTGAAAAGAAAGCCTCTTCTGCTCTGATCAAAGACGTTTTCATCAAAACACTCCCCCTGCTGTCTGCTGCAAGCCTGCAGCTGCATGGAGTAGACGAGTATTGATAACCTGACAGGACCAGGCTCACAGCCAGTCTATTTAATATCTAACTCCTTCAAAATATGAGCTAAGATCAGCTTCACAGAACAGAAATGAGAATTCAAAAACAGAAATTCCCCTTCAAAGTCCACTCAATAATTCAGCTCTACCGACCGCTCTGATCCAGGTCACTGCCCGTCTGGCACTAATGCGTATGGACGGAGAGAAACACGGAGACAACGCTCTAAACTCTAGGAAAATTCAGTCACGCTGCACAGCCATTTCCTCCACTAAACCAACAAAGAGAACCTGGAAATGTTCTGCATGCATCTCTGTCCACGGCTGATAAAGAAACCCTGCTGTTCCAAAGATTTCTGACACAGTGACCTGGGTAACATCGCCATGTTCCTCTCAGAGAATCAAACATTCATGATGGAGAGGAGCTGAAGAAATGAGCTTCTCTGTGAAAGGAAGTCTGCACATGAGCATCTCCTGCTGTCAGTGAGTGAAACCTGAGACCAGGAAATCTGCAGACCAAGTCCTGTAAGGGGACAGGAAGCTGTTTTTGAGGAGATGCATGTATGCACACGTCTCCCACATGCAGAGTGACCACAGGCAGCTTTATGGAGTATTCAACAGAGACTAACGCCAAATATTTTAGAACAAATGAGGAAAAACGTGAATATTAGGTGGTTAGCTGGAGCTTCTCTAAGTGTTCATCCTAAATATCTGAGAAAACCTTTAAAAAAAGACTCTCTCTCCTCTCTGAGGACTAAATATTAGACTGAGACGGTTGTTGGCGGTCTCCTGGAGTCACGGGTCGATTCCCTCCCCTCTCTGAGGTCAGGAGGGCGAGAACATACCAGACTCATCCCCCAGAATCCTCTGTTTTTGTTTTCTCTCCCTGACAGAACACCATGGTCATCAGAAACGCTCTGATTTAACATGTGATGTACGAGGAGAGGCTAACCGCCAACATGTGGCCGACCACGAGCTCAGAGCAGAGCAGGAACACGATGTGATCTGGCAGGCGGCCATGTTGTTTTTCTCCTCCCTCTGAGAAGAAAACATCGTGTCAGATGAGGAGGAAACCCAGACCCTCCTCTTGTCTTGACCCAGTTCTTCCTCAACCTCTGAGTCCCCTCTGGTCGCCGCTGTTATGTAACACCCCCCCCCCCCCCCCCGTGTGTGTTTACTGCTGCTGTAAACACTCGATGGGAACACAGCGAGGGGCCGCTCTGTTTTTTTCTGCTCTGACTTCCTGTCCTCTGACTTCAGAACATGCAGACTGAAAAAGACGAGGAGATAAACATCTGAACTTTTTATGTAACTGGAGTCAGCTGAGCGTGCGTCACAAACGCGGCGGTCAGAGCGGTTAAGGCGGTCAGGAGGTTTACTCTGAAGAACGGGGGTCAGTTTAATTCCTGCAGCTGTCAGAGAGATGACATTTGAACATCTACAGAACAGACATGCACCTTCACTCCCATACAAACAGAAGCTTCTGGATGATTCTCAGTCCGCCTGCCGAGAGGAAGACAATGCAACTAGTCCAGCATGCTGACCCTCGCCACACGGGTTTCCTAGAATAGGGGATCTCAACTGGTCAGGATCAGGACTCACCAACACCTCCCTACAGGAATCTCTGAACTAATTTCTCAAAAATGTTCAACCAATCAAATGCAGCTTAGCATGAATCCATGCATCACACAAATTCACTCGCCAAGTCGTGATCAGCTGATCAAGGTTATCACCTCGCTGCTCCAACAGCCAATCACAGCTCGTTCTCTAAAAACAGGGGAAAAATTAAATAAAACATACTTCACCTCCTCCACCCCAGCCTCCTCCTATATAGACTAAATCTCCACCTCCTCCACCCCAGCCTCCTCCTCTATAGACTAAATCTCCACCTCCTCCACCCCAGCCTCCTCCTTTATAGACTAAATCTCCACCTCCTCCACCCCAGCCTCCTCCTATATAGACTAAATCTCCACCTCCTCCACCCCAGCCTCCTCCTTTATAGACTAAATCTCCACCTCCTCCAACCCAGCCTCCTCCTATATAGACTAAATCTTCACCTCCTCCTCCCCAGCCTCCTCCTATATAGACTAAATCTCCACCTCCTCCACCCCAGCCTCCTCCTTTATAGACTAAAGCTCCACCTCCTCCACCCCAGCCTCCTCCTTTATAGAAAAAACCTTCACCTCCTCCACCCAGCCTCCTCCTTTAAAGACTAAAGCTCCACCTCCTCCACCCCAGCCTCCTCCTTTATAGACTACACCTTCACCTCCTCCACCCCAGCCTCCTTCTTTATAGACTAAAGCCTCACCTCCTCCACCCCAGCCTCCTCCTTTAAAGACTACACCTTCACCTCCTCCACCCCAGCCTCCTCCTTTATAGACTAAAGCTCCACCTCCTCCACCCCAGCCTCCTCCTTTATAGACTACACCTTCACCTCCTCCACCCCAGCCTCCTCCTTTATAGACTAAAGCTCCACCTCCTCCACCCCAGCCTCCTCCTTTATGGACTAAAGCTCCACCTCCTCCACCCCAGCCTCCTCCTTTATAGACTAAACCTTCACCTCCTCCACCCCAGCCTCCTCCTTTTTAGACTAAACCTTCACCTCCTCCACCCCAGCCTCCTCCTTTATAGACTAAACCTTCACCTCCTCCACCCCAGCCTCCTCCTTTATAGACTAAACCTTCACCTCCTCCACCCCAGCCTCCTTCTTTATAGACTAAACCTTCACCTCCTCCACCCCAGCCTCCACCTTTTTAGACTAAACCTTCACCTCCTCCACCCCAGCCTCCTCCTTTATAGACTAAAGCTTCACCTCCTCCACCCCAGCCTCCTCCTCTATAGACTAAACTTTCACCTCCTCCACCCCAGCCTCCTCCTTTATAGACTAAACCTTCACCTCCTCCACCCCAGCCTCCTCCTTTATAGACTAAACCTTCACCTCCTCCACCCCAGCCTCCTCCTTTATGGACTAAAGCTCCACCTCCTCCACCCCAGCCTCCTCCTTTATAGACTAAACCTGCACCTCCTCCACCCCAGCCTCCTCCTCTATGGACTAAACCTTCACCTCCTCCACCCCAGCCTCCTCCTTTATAGACTAAACCTTCACCTCCTCCACCCCAGCCTCCTCCTTTATAGACTAAAGCTCCACCTCCTCCACCCCAGCCTCCTCCTTTATAGAAAAAACCCTCACCTCCTCCACCCCAGCCTCCTCCTTTATAGACTACACCTTCACCTCCTCCACCCAGCCTCCTCCTTTAAAGACTACACCTTCACCTCCTCCACCCCAGCCTCCTCCTTTATAGACTAAAGCTCCACCTCCTCCACCCCAGCCTCCTCCTTTATAGACTCAAGCTTCACATCTTGAGGTGATGTTAACCCTTTAAAGAACATGTGAATTTTTGCAGCAGAATAAAATAACGGTACTGATGTTCAGCTGAAATGCTATTTATTCCTGAGAATTTTTAAAAAAATTACCCCGGACTCAGTCTCCACCCCCGTTAGAGACAAAACCATCTGAAGAAGATCATTAGGAACTGTTTCTGAGGGATTAAAAGGACTAAGGAGGACGTGTTCCTGGTTCCTGACCTTCTCTCTGCTGCTGTTGGCGGTGATGGATCTCTGTGTGGCTCCTCTCAGAGCCGTCCTGTAGTTGTAGAAGTTACTGGAAGGATCCATTTGATGCTGGGGGGACAGAAGACTTAGATTAGCATCACTGACTTCATCAAGAGAGGAGAGACAAACTGTCTCAGTGTTCAAACATCTCTGGATTATTCTACATTCATTTATTAATCAAGCTGATCTTTGACCTTTGAACCAACAAAGCTGGGACATTCTATAAAATCTAAATAACAGGATGCTTGCATAGAGAAAGAAAACAGAAGAACAGATGATGCAACAGTCTCTTCCTCTATTCTAACTTGTTGTAAACAAACTTTAACCGTTGGTTGTTGTAACTTTAAGGTCTTTCAGCATCGTCCTGAGGGTCATGTGACCACATAACGGGGAAGTATGTGACACCTGTGACCTTAGGGAACCTTTCATCAGAACAAACAGACTCGCAGGAAAACCTGACTTAGACAACGCTCACAGCGAGAGAAGAGGGAACCAGGAGATGAGGAGAGGGGAGAGAGGATGAGGAGGAGGCTGACAGAGAGGAAGAACTCCAGAGAGATGAGGAGAGACTACGAAGAGGAAGATCCAGACTCCATGATCAGCTTATATCCCACTTCATCCCAGAGGACCACCACAAAACCATGGACACTCTTAGACCTGATCTCTCTACTGCAAACAGAGACCGGTCTGACTGTCTAGACCCAGATTAAAACCAGGGAGTTAGAATGAAATAACAGAGCAGACATGAGGACAGTATTTTAAAACAATAATCCACAACATCAGGAAGTCAGTCTTAGTTTAAAACAGGAGAAAATACAAAACAAAAGCAACTCTGGATCCAAACAGGAAGTCAGTTAGTCTGAGTTTAAGAGGAGAAAATACTGTCTGATGTTTTCTACCTGGTGGTCACACTGAGTCCCAGTGAATAAAGGTTAATGATGAAGAACCCAGAGTCTAGGATCAATACTGAGACTGATCAATTACGGAGAGATAATGAGCCGTGATCATTCTGACTGCCATGTCGATCTGATCTGTGTCTTCAGAGATTTAAACTTTTCACATCATTTTTCTCTTTATAATTAAATGACTGTTGGAAGAGTCTAAACATGGTTGATGAGGATGGTTTCAATGATTCCTGCAGACAAAGATCTTCTATTCTAACATGCAGGACCGCTCTGCTAATAAATATTCACATTAAAATGGAACTTGAATGGATCTTTGACCATGTGGTGATTCTAGTCAACCCTGGATTGACTGTTCAGAAGGCGGACTGGTGTCAGGATGCAGATTTATCCTGTTTCCTCCTAAGGCTAAGGTCTAGAAATAATCAGACGATAAAGATAAAGACCTGACAGGTACAAAGATTCAAGTTGAACAGGATGGACAGCTACGAGGGTTTATTTCTGGTTCTTCAGACTCTCACCTCTAGGATGTCAAACTTGGCCGTTTTGACTTTACTCCACGTCTTCTTCAGCCGGGACACAGGACTCATGTTCATCCCAGCTGCAGGACGGAGACAGAAGCGGGACAAAGACGTCAGAGAGACCCCAAATATCTCTGATCTAACACATGGCATGTTTCCCACCGAAGCAGCCCCCCCCAATGGCCACAGGAACAAAGGAGTTAACACACGCTTCGCTTCCCCTCCAGAGCTCTGCTTCCCATATGGTAGTCCTCCATGGAGGCTCAGACAACCAGGGGTCACCGTCAGAGCACAGAGACCACGATAACCACAGCTCTGGTCACAGAAATATCAACCTTCACATATGAGCTGACCTCGCTCCTCTTCATTGTCTTCCTCTTCGTCTTAGTGTTTAAATCAACACTTCTCCCTCCATGATGTGGCTGCTATCAGAGCAGGATTTCAGAGCTTCTTCTCCCTAAACTCCTGGTGTTAGAGGTCATTTAGCCTCTAAACCAGGATAGTTGGTGTTAAATGACTGATATCTGAAGAACTGAAACATTCCCACTGATGTAGAAACACTGAAGCACCACTGCTGGCTGTGACCATGGCCTTACAGTCAAACATTTTCAGGTTTTTAAAGCTGGTTTATTTTTAATACCGCTGGTTTATCAGCTGTAAATACCAACAGTGATCAGATCTGCTGATCCTGATAACATGGTGATGTTGCTGTAAACCCTGACCCACATAGACCGGTTCAGATCCATGGATCCACCTGAGAAACCTCCCATAGAAAGAGTCCATGGAGGGCAGGACCCTTTAATAAATCCTCTCAAGGTGATTGGATGACTTTATGTCTGTCACACTCATGATGGGCCAATCAGAGTGAGGAGACGAACTGAGGTCAAAGATTCAGATCTAGTCTGAGCTCGACAGAGAGGACAGAAAAAACACAACGCTCTAAAACAAGGGCTACCTCTGAGACTGAGATAAGGGGTCAAAGGTCAGGAGGATATTAGCTCTAGGTAATTAGTGATAATGAAGCACTGAAACACAGGAACCCTGGGGTTTCCTCCAGGCCTGTTCCAGGAGAGGAGGTTAGCCCCCAGCGTTTGTCTCTGGAGAGGGACAGAGACCAGCTGGCCCTCAAATATCCAGACTCCTCTCTCTCTCTCTCTCTGACCGCCGCCCTCCTCCTCCTCCTCCTCCTCCTCCTCCCCTCCCCCTCACTCTCTCCAGTCAGTGCTCACCATCTGCCTCCATGTTTGTTCAGAGAGGACTAGCAGATGCCGTCACCCCTGAGCATCCTGGGACATCTCTGAGACAGAACGAAGTAAAACCAGGACTCTGAGACAGAACGAAGTAAAACCAGGACTCTGAGACAGAACGAAGTAAAACCAGGACTCTGAGACAGAACGAAGTAAAACCAGGACTCTGAGACAGAACGAAGTAAAACCAGGACTCTGAGACAGAACGAAGTAGAACCAGGACTCTGAGACAGAACGAAGTAAAACCAGGACTCTGAGACAGAACGAAGTAAAACCAGGACTCTGAGACACAACGAAGTAAAACCAGGACTCTGGGACCGAACGGCAAAACCAGGACTCTGAGACAGAACGGCAAAACCAGGACTCTGAGACAGAAGTAAAACCAGGACTCTGGGACAGAACGAAGTAAAACCAGGACTCTGAGACAGAACGAAGTAAAACCAGGACTCTGAGACAGAACGAAGTAAAACCAGGACTCTGAGACAGAACGAAGTAAAACCAGGACTCTGAGACAGAACGAAGTAAAACCAGGACTCTGAGACACAACGAAGTAAAACCAGGACTCTGGGACAGAACGAAGTAAAACCAGGACTCTGGGACAGAACAAACTAAAACCAGGACTCTGGGACAGAACGAAGTAAAACCAGGACTCTGGGACAGAATGAAGTCCTTTGGACAGAGCCAGAGAATCATCTAGAGTCCACTATTAGGATCAATAATTTCACTGCGAGGCCGCCACACGTCAGAACGTGGTTAGAGCCTCCAGCGTTTCCTTGTGAGAAACTGTCCCTCAGAAGACCTCTGCTATGAGGCCGTTTGGTTATGGTTTCTGTCAGTGCAGACATTTTTAAATCTTCCTTCCTGGCCACCGTACATTTCCTGTTCTTGCTGAGAAAGAATGAAGAAGATAGACTCACATATGATGGCCATGAGGGAGTTGAAGTTTCCGATGTTGAAGCACTCTCGAGCCACGTCGATGAAGAACTCGATGACCCGAGCTCGATGCTTCTTCTTCACGGGCTGGAAACAAACAGGAAGTTAAAAAAATGGCGTGCATTATCCCACAGAAGCAACCCTGAAAATCCACAATCAGGACCACAAACTCCCACACTGTAAAAAAGAACCAAACCCGAACTAAACACGAGGTACTACCCAAACCCTGGCCTCTGTGGTCTGTTACTCTAGTAGATCTCCATCACGCTCATTGCCCCCACCCCGTTGCTCCCCTCCTCCCTGTTGCCCCCCTCCTCCCCGTTGCTCCCCTCCTCCCTGTTGCCCCCTCCACCCCGTTGCTCCCCTCCTCCCCATTGCCCCCTCCTCCCTGTTGCTCCCCTCCCCTCCCCCTTGTTGCTCCCCTCCCCTCCGCCCTGTTGCCCCCTCCTCCCCAATGCCCCCTCCTCCCTGTTGCTCCTCCCCTCCTCCTTGTTGCTCCCTCCTCCCCTTGTTGCTCCCCTCCTCCTCCCTGTTGCTCCCCTCCTCCCCTTGTTGCTCCTCCCCTCCTCCCTGTTGCTCCCCTCCCCTCCCCCTTGTTGCTCCCCTCCCCTCCGCCCTGTTGCCCCCTCCTCCCCAATGCCCCCTCCTCCCTGTTGCTCCCCTCCCCTCCTCCTTGTTGCTCCCCTCCCCTCCCCCTTGTTGCTCCCCTCCCCTCCTCCCTGTTGCCCCCCACCTCCCCCCTCCTCCCACTCACCATGCAGATTTCCGTGGCCACCAGGTAGCTGAGGCGGTTGAACCATTCCACGTAGGCCTCCAGGTTGCTGGCCTTCTTGTGGTCACTGAAGCAGCTCTGCAGCAGAGACCAGGACAGACTTTAGGATCTCACACAGTTAGAAACAGAATCGAATATTTTTACTATTTCTCTGCTCCAGTGACCAGAATAAAGGAAACGGACCAATCACACGCAGCCTCTCTGAATCTTGGAGCTCAATAAGGTGGCCATAATGTTCTCATTATGCATGCTGCTTCTTTGTGTCCCCTCCTCTTGATCTGATTCCACACATTCCTTAGGCCTGACCACACTCAGACCCCCAGGCCCCCACCCCCATCCCTGCAGAGGTACAGAGTCTGCAAAGGGACTGAGTCTGCAGAGGGACTCCTAATGGGAATCATGAGATGATGAGGTATTTTCTAAAGAACTGTAAAGACCTGAGTAAAGATGTTCATTTAACATCAAACAATCAGAGACCAGATCTGAGACCAGATCCTCAATCTAAATCTGATCTAAACAACAGGAGAGCTGGGATGAACTGGGATAGGTGGGTTCAGAATGAAATTCATGCTCCCCAATGTTTGCCTTTGAAACATTTTTCCTCGTGGCTCTTTGGGGGTCTGAAGCGGTCCGGCCTGAGGTACAAAAGCCGCCTTAACCCCCCGCTCACCTCAGCTCCAGAAACGGGGCTGTTGCCTGGCAGCGGAGCGGCAGACAAATGAAGCCCACCGCCACGCCAGGCACACCCTTTCCAAAACAAACGCTGCTGCAGCGGTTGCTAAGAGATGAGGCTCAGACATGAAGGACTGATCCACATCCAGACTCTGGAGGATAGGACTCTGTGATCAGTGTTAGACTGGAACAGCTGGCCTGGCCCTGCTCTGACCCCAGCAGGTCTGTCTGTTGTGTAAACTGGAGAAAGTGGGCCGCCTGAGTCTAACCCAAACCGTACCGAGACAGACTCAGGCCTGGAGCTGGATTACAGCCAAATCCAGATTACATAAGCTCTTAAACAGGAACGTTACCTTATCGTTATCCAGAGGGTCTTTCTGGACGAACGCCTGGACAAATTCCTCTGGTCCGATGTAGCTCAGTCTCTCCTGAGAGGGGGGAAAGACAAAATCAGCTCTCTGGATCCACACCTGATCTGGATTAGAGGGTCTAAGACCCCACTTAGGACTGCATTAACAACTCCAAACTAAATAAATCAGTGCTGTGGGGGTCTGAGGTTGAGTTTCCATCAGATCAACAGCAGATTTAAGATCTCTAACCCTGTAGAAACTCTCTGGAGTCCCTGCAGGACCTCTGTTCCTTAGACCACCTTCTACATCCTGGTCTGGTCTGAGTCACAGCTGTTCTAGGAGGGAATAAAGTCCAGATCTCCTCACCAGCTCTATGTGCGTGAGCTGCTGGGCCACGGTGAACGGGTCGTTGCAGATGGACAGCACGTCTCTCTGGATGGTCGCCTGAGGCTTCGCCTTCAGCGCCGACAGTCTCTCAGCCGCCGTGGCGTTGATCTTGACCAGTGCCTCCTCGTACTGACTGAGCACGGTCAGCCTCCGGATCAGACCCTGACTCATCTGACCCACGGCTTTCCTGTACACCTGGACGGAGAGAGGCAGGACCAGTTAGAGAGATGTTTTCATCCTACATGCAGGCATCTTTACAACAGATTATCATGAAAACGCCGTCAGAGAGTCCGATGGCGTCTGCCCACGGTCCCTCACAGAGCTTTAGTCTAGTTCTGCTCAGGTTTTAGTGAACCCTGGTCTCTGTTTGAGGATGTCAACATGATGTAAAAATGAAGAATGGATGAAACAATTGATGTTAAAAAAGGCCTCCTGCTGGACTCTGGAGGCCTCTAAGCCGAGGAGAGAGAGTCTCTGGTCTTGGAGGTCAAAGGGGGGTCTTCTCATGGATCCAAATAGGCCAGGGTTAGGTAAGAGCTCCTCTGTGACACAGTTATTACAGCAGTTATATAAGCAGAGGAGGGACCCGCGTTTTTCTCTGTTTTCTATAAACCAGGAGGGTTCCTGCTCATGGACTCCTTCCAGACCCACATCATGAACTGCCCCAGAAACTCTGGGCCCCTTTTCTCACCACCACAAACCTCCTGGCTGATCTCCGTGACCACTTAGACCCAAGATCTGGGTCCTACAGGGAGTAAAACTCTGAGCTCTGGGATGGATGTAAAAACTGAAACCAGGACTGAGACCGCTTCTGACAGTCCCGTCTGACCCGGGTGGTGATGGACTGAGATGATGAATATCTAAGCCAATGAGAGGAGCCTCTGTGGGAAAAACAGCTGAAAACTGAGAAGAAGAAAACTGAGGGTGTCCAAACTATGGCCTGGGGGCCAAATGCAGCCCGAGGTCTACTTTTGTCTAGAAGTAAGAACGAGACCTGGCCCACATTTGATCATGAGCTTGTGCTTGACTGTATGGTAGGCGGGGCTACCGTGCTAACTCTGTAAACAAACATCCAGACAGGAAGAAGTTAAGGATGTGTTTTTTTCTGACTAAACTGTACATGTTAGAAATATTAGCACCAAAATACTAAGATCTTGTTTTCTTGGTTCTACAAACGTTCATGTTCCTCACCCTGTGGATACTAGGGCGGCCCCGACATCCTCAGGTATTTCTGTGTGTGGCCCTCAGTGGAAAAAGTTTGGACCCCCTGAATTAAAAGGAAGAGAGTCAGGACAGCAGACTGTAGATAAATCTGTCCAGTCTCATCTCAGCGTTTTAGTAGACTGACTATGAAGAGCCTGTCCCAGCTGTGTGGGTGTGAGCGAGGATCAGAGACAGAATCAAGGAGGATTCCTGGACTAGTATGCTGAGGGGAAAACCACTGAAGCTGTTTTTACCCCGTCAGCTTGTCTCTGTGGCTTAGTTAAAGGGTTAGAGGCGAGGACAGAGGACGCCGACACAGAATAATAACCATAGATACCTGCAGGTCCTAACCTTTCTGCTGAACCACCACCAGAGAAACCAGTTCCCTCTTTAAAGTGGACCATCTGTCCCAGCGTCTGTCTCTAACAGGGAGCAGAGCTAAAAATAGACTCAGACCTCAGAGGCAACAGCATGGCTGAGAGAGGGGCCATCAGGACTGTGGTCTACGTATGGGGAGGGGGGTCTGACCTGGCCCTGATACTGAGGGGACAGACGGACTCTCCGCACGAGTCACCAGGACTGATCGAGGGTCGAGCCATAGTGCCGTTTCTGTGGAGGGTTGGTTGTTTGTATGTCTCAGTGATGTCACATCCTGTGGAGAGACAGCTGACCCACACCGAGGGTCTCTAGCCAATCAGCCGAGCTGAGATGATAAACAGGATTATTGATGTCCAAACAGGACTGTGAGCCAGGTCAGAAATTTAGTACTCATTTTCAAGTCCAGGTCAAGAATAAAGGCAATCCAGAAGTCTTTTTTTCCTGGACCAGTAAGCAGTTGGTGCCAGTTGGAACCAGATCCAGTTCTCTGGTGATGAAAAACAAAGACCTGAGGACTCCACAGACAGGCCCCATCTGATGGGGATCAAACCAGGACCCTTCTTCATGTGAGGTGACAGCAGAAACCACTGAACCACCATGCATAAACTCTGGCTGGGATTACAATAGTCCTCTGAGATGAGCTGGAACTTTTCTGTGCAGTAGCTGCCTACAGACCTGCGTGCACGCATCATCCAGACTAAAAGGACTGATGTAGTCCAGCGGTCTGCTTCCTGTCCTTGTTATATAACCAAGGAAATCTACACAGCACCATAAAACAGGAAAGACCTGAAAATAAAAGCTGCAAATCTGGAGGAAAACAGGACTGGAGCTCCACCACAGAGGTCAGATCCAGATCACAGTGCTCGGCTGCTGCTGCTTTAAATACCCGACCGCGTCCATAATGACAGGTCCAAGTCCTGCAGGGTTCTGGATGTGGTCTGGACCCTGGTTTGAGCAGATGTTAGAGCATCTATTCTGGACTCAAAGCGTTTCCCAGAGCGCTGCGGTGCTCACTCTGAACTCTGCATCCAGCTCTTTCCTTCAAAACAAATCCACCATCTGAGCCGCTTATTTTCCTAAAAACACTGGGACGGAGAAAACCTGCTCCTGCTGTCGTCTAAATCCTCTCCAACAAACTTAGTGCTGTTTTCTCTTAATGTGGGGGGGGGGGGCTGTTTTATTATCGCCAGTTTAATCACTATAGATCATCTCCCGAGGAGATTAGATAATAAAAGTTCCTGTTTTAGCTCTCAGCCGTGTCTTCTCTGAGGCTCTGTTCTTCTCACAAACATTTCTATAAAACCCTCTCAGTCACGCCGTGTCCTTCAGGAGCCCACGTGGCCCCTGGCCCCTCTGATATCAGATTTATAAAAGCTTCTTTGTTTACAGCACACATGAATGCGGAGTCCTGAGCCGTTATCTGAGAGCTCCTTCCCTTCTGTTACACTCAGTAAAAGGACAGTCTACCACACAATCAGGGACGGTCTCTGGTTTTGCTGTGGTCCCTGACAGCTGTGGACAGGTGTGATTCCTCCTATGAACACTGGAAGAAAACCACGCCTCTACTAGGGCTGGGCAATTAATCGCAAATGAGATTAAATCACAGTATTGCATGCAGCATTATTCTGATCGCAGACAGTGTACTATTCCTTTAACCTGAAAAGTGTCAAAATTCCAGTTACAAAGTGTTTCTTTTTTATGCTTTGTACCAGAGTCACTCAACCAAAGAGCTAAACTGATGAAAAATACCTTTTCAAGACCCACAACCTAAGCGCTGAAAAGCGGCAAAAACAGCTTAAAGCAGCAATAACAATAGGTTAAAGGTGGCAAAAATGGTCATAAAGCAACAAAAGAGGTGAACATGGGGAGGTAAAGTAGAAAAAGGGTCAGAAAGTAGCAAAAATGGGTGAGAAGTGACAAAAAAAATGAGCTACAGTTGGCATAAAATGGTCCAAAAGTGGCAACACCCTGGCAAAAAAAAAAGAAAAAGAAAAGAGTTAAAAGTGACTAAAATAGGCAAAAAGCAGTCAAGAGTACTAAAAAAATGGGCAAAAAAGAGGAAACAAGTCGAATTCAGTGGCATAAGATAGATGAAATGGGTGAAAAGTGGTAAAAAGGGGCAAAAATGGCATAAAAGTGGTTAAAAAAATGACAAAAATGAGCAAAAAAGTAGGAAAAAGTGGTACTTAATTGCAAAAGGTGGCTTAAATAGGTAAAAAGTGGCAAAAAATGGGGGAAAAGGGCAAAAAAGTTTCCCTTTCTAAGGCTTTCTGGGGGAAACTTTTTAGATGAAGACATAAAGGAGCCACATGTTGAGTATCACTGCTAATATTCACTTTATAAGGTCAATAAAAGCCTCCTAAATCTTCAACCTGAAGGTCTGGAGGTTTTATAAGTCAGTTTGGTTAGGATAGGGTTAACGTGATCCACACCAACCACCATCAGACAGTGTTGGTGTGAAGCGTGTTTGATTTTAGTGGTTTCACACCCTGGTGTGTCTCTGTAAACAGACCGGGTGTAGTGTGACACGTACTGATTGTTGATTAAATCAGGATCAATCCTGGAGCGGGTCAGGGTAGACCTTAAAAACACAGACTGATGGATGGATGGGGGGGGGGTTCGGTTTCTCTCACATTGAGCCATGAAGGAGGGGCATCTGATCAGGACTGCTGGATGAGAGTCAGAGACCTTCACACCCGCCAGGCCCGCTCTAAACCCAAACACCCTAAATCTGAAGCAGAGACTCGGTCCGACTCAAACCAAAACATCCAGAGCAGAGACGGGTCATGAACGGAGCTGTGATTGATCAGGACGAACCAGATTATCAGATCAGACTGGAGATGACCGCTGACACCACCAATATCAGTCAGGACATCTCATCTGAAGCCATGCTGGGCTCATTAAGGCAGAAAAAAGGTTTACAGGCCAAGAAAAGGTTTACAGGCAGAAAAAAGGTTTACAGGCAGAAAAAAGGTTTACAGGCAGAAAAAAAGGTTTACAGGCCAAGAAAAGGTTTACAGGCAGAAAAAAAGGTTTACAGGCAGAAAAAAGGTTTACAGGCAGAAAAAAGGTTTACAGGCCAAGAAAAGGTTTACAGGCAGAAAAAAAGGTTTACAGGCCAAGAAAAGGTTTACAGGCAGAAAAAAGGTTTACAGGCCAAGAAAAGGTTTACAGGCAGAAAAAAGGTTTACAGGCCAAGAAAAGGTTTACAGGCAGAAAAAAGGTTTACAGGCCAAGAAAAGGTTTACAGGCAGAAAAAAAGGTTTACAGGCCAAGAAAAGGTTTACAGGCAGAAAAAAGGTTTACAGGCCAAGAAAATGTTTACAGGCAGAAAAAAGGTTTACAGGCAGAAAAATTGTTGACAGTCAGAAAAAAGGTTTACAGGCAGAAAAAAAGGTTTACAGGCAGAAAAAAAGGTTTATAGGCAGAAAAAAGGTTTACAGGCCAAGAAAAGGTTTACAGGCAGAAAAAAGGTTTAAAGGCAGAAAAAAGGTTTAAAGGCCAAAAAAATGTTCACAGGCAGAAAAAAGGTTTTAAAGGCCAAGAAAAGGTTTACAGGCAGAAAAAAAGGTTTAAAGGCAGAAAAAAGGTTTACAGTCAGAAAAAAAGGTTTACAGGCCAAGAAAAGGTTTACTGGCAGAAAAAAAGTTTTACAGGCAGAAAAAAGGTTTACAGGCAGAAAAAAGTTTTAAAGGCAGAAAAAAGGTTTACAGTCAGAAAAAAAGGTTTACAGGCCAAGAAAAGGTTTACTGGCAGAAAAAAGTTTTACAGGCAGAAAAAAGGTTTAAAGGCAGAAAAAAGGTTTACAGGCAGAAAAAAAGTTCTAAAAGCCGAAAAAAAGGTTTACAGGCAAAAAAAAAAGGTTTACAGGCAGAAAAAAAGGTTTTAAAGGCCAGGAAAAGGTTTACAGGCAGAAAAAAAAGGTTTACAGGCAGAAAAAAGGTTTTAAAGGCCAGGAAAAGGTTTACAGGCAGAAAAAAGGTTTACAGGCAGAAAAAAAGGTTTACAGGCAGAAAAAAGGTTTTAAAGGCCAAGAAAAGGTTTACTGGCAGAAAAAAGGTTTAAAGGCAGAAAAAAGGGTTACAGGCAGAAAAAAGGTTTACAGGCACAAAAAAGGTTTACAGGCACAAAAAAGGTTTTAAAGGCAGAAAAAAGGTTTAAAGGCCAAGAAAAGGTTTACAGGCAGAAAAAAAGGTTTACAGGCAGAAAAAAGGTTTACAGGCCAAGAAAAGGTTTAAAGACAGAAAAAAGGTTTAAAGGCAGAAAAAAGGTTTATAGGCAGATAAAAGGTTTTAAAGGCAGAAAAAAGTTTTAAAGGCCAAGAAAAGGTTTACAGGCAGGAAAAAAGGTTTAAAGGCAGAAAAAAGGGTTTACAGGCAGAAAAAAGGTTTACAGGCAGAAAGAAGGTTTACAGGCAGAAAAAAAGGTTTACAGGCAGAAAAAAGGTTTACAGGAAGAAAAAAAGGTTTTAAAGGCCAAGAAAAGGTTTAAAGGCAGAAAAAAGGTTTAAAGGCCAAGAAAAGGTTTACAGGCACGAAAAAAGGTTTACAGGCAGAAAAAAGGGTTTACAGGCAGAAAAAAAGGTTTACAGGCAGAAAGAAGGTTTACAGGCAGAAAAAAAGGTTTAAAGGCAGAAAAAAGGTTTACAGGCAGAAAAAAGGTTTAAAGGCAGGAAAAAGGTTTAAAGGCAGGAAAAAGGTTTAAAGGCCAAAAAAATGTTCACAGGCAGAAAAAAGGTTTTAAAGGCCAAGAAAAGGTTTACTGGCAGAAAAAAAGTTTTACAGGCAGAAAAAAGGTTTACAGGCAGAAAAAAGTTTTAAAGGCAGAAAAAAGGTTTACAGTCAGAAAAAAAGGTTTACAGGCCAAGAAAAGGTTTACTGGCAGAAAAAAAGTTTTACAGGCAGAAAAAAGTTTTACAGGCAGAAAAAAGTTTTAAAGGCAGAAAAAAGGTTTACAGTCAGAAAAAAAGGTTTACAGGCAAAAAAAAAAGGTTTACAGGCAGAAAAAAAGGTTTTAAAGGCCAGGAAAAGGTTTACAGGCAGAAAAAAGGTTTACAGGCAGAAAAAAAGGTTTACAGGCAGAAAAAAGGTTTTAAAGGCCAAGAAAAGGTTTACTGGCAGAAAAAAGGTTTAAAGGCAGAAAAAAGGTTTACAGGCAGAAAAAAGGTTTACAGGCAGAAAAAAGGTTTACAGGCACAAAAAAGGTTTTAAAGGCAGAAAAAAGGTTTAAAGGCCAAGAAAAGGTTTACAGGCAGAAAAAAAGGTTTACAGGCAGAAAAAAGGTTTACAGGCCAAGAAAAGGTTTAAAGACAGAAAAAAGGTTTAAAGGCAGAAAAAAGGTTTATAGGCAGATAAAAGGTTTTAAAGGCAGAAAAAAGTTTTAAAGGCCAAGAAAAGGTTTACAGGCAGGAAAAAAGGTTTAAAGGCAGAAAAAAGGGTTTACAGGCAGAAAAAAGGTTTACAGGCAGAAAGAAGGTTTACAGGCAGAAAAAAAGGTTTACAGGCAGAAAAAAGGTTTACAGGAAGAAAAAAAGGTTTTAAAGGCCAAGAAAAGGTTTAAAGGCAGAAAAAAGGTTTAAAGGCCAAGAAAAGGTTTACAGGCACGAAAAAAGGTTTACAGGCAGAAAAAAGGGTTTACAGGCAGAAAAAAAGGTTTACAGGCAGAAAGAAGGTTTAAAGGCAGAAAAAAAGGTTTAAAGGCAGAAAAAAGGTTTACAGGCAGAAAAAAGGTTTAAAGGCAGGAAAAAGGTTTAAAGGCAGGAAAAAGGTTTACAGGCAGAAAAAAGGTTTACAGGCAGAAAAAAGGTTTAAAGGCAGGAAAAAGGTTTAAAGACAGAAAAAAGGTTTACAGGCAGAAAAAGGTTTACAGGCAGAAAAAAGGTTTAAAGGCAGAAAAAAGGTTTAAAGGCAGAAAAAAGGTTTATAGGCAGAAAAAAGGTTTACAGGCAGAAAAACTGTTGACAGTCAGAAAAAAGGTTTACAGGCAGAAAAAAAGGTTTACAGGCAGAAAAAAGGTTTACAGGCCAAGAAAAGGTTTACAGGCAGAAAAAAGGTTTAAAGGCAGAAAAAAGGTTTAAAGGCCAAAAAAATGTTCACAGGCAGAAAAAAGGTTTTAAAGGCCAAGAAAAGGTTTACAGGCAGAAAAAAAGGTTTAAAGGCAGAAAAAAGGTTTATAGGCCAAGAAAAGGTTTACAGGCAGAAAAAAGGTTTAAAGGCAGAAAAAAGGTTTAAAGGCCAAAAAAATGTTCACAGGCAGAAAAAAGGTTTTAAAGGCCAAGAAAAGGTTTACAGGCAGAAAAAAAGGTTTAAAGGCAGAAAAAAGGTTCACAGGCAGAAAAAATGTTTAAAGGCAGAAAAAAGGTTTTAAAGGCCAAAAAAATGTTTAAAGGCAGTAAAAAGGTTTTAAAGGCCAAGAAAAGGTTTACAGGCCAAGAAAAAGTTTACAGGCAGAAAAAAGGTTTACAGGCCAAGAAAAGGTTTACAGGCAGAAAAAAGGTTTACAGGCCAAGAAAAGGTTTACAGGCCAAGAAAAGGTTTACAGGCAGAAAAAAAGGTTTACAGGCAGAAAAAAGGTTTACAGGCAGAAAAAAGGTTTACAGGCCAAGAAAAGGTTTACAGGCAGAAAAAAAGGTTTACAGGCCAAGAAAAGGTTTACAGGCAGAAAAAAGGTTTACAAGCAGAAAAAAAGGTTTACAGGCCAAGAAAAGGTTTACAGGCAGAAAAAAGGTTTACAGGCCAAGAAAAAGTTTACAGGCAGAAAAACAGTTTACAGGCAGAAAAAAGGTTTACAGGCAGAAAAAAGGTTTAAAGGCAGAAAAAAGGTTTAAAGGCAGAAAAAAGGTTTAAAGGCAGAAAAAAGGTTTATAGGCAGAAAAAAGGTTTACAGGCAGAAAAAAGGTTTACAGGCCAAGAAAAGGTTTACAGGCAGAAAAAAAAGGTTTACAGGCCAAGAAAAGGTTTAAAGGCAGAAAGAAGGTTTATAGGCAGAAAAAAGGTTTAAAGACAGAAAAAAAGGTTTAAAGGCAGAAAAAAGATTTAAAGGCAGAAAAAAGGTTTACAGGCAGAAAAAAGGTTTAAAGGCAGAAAAAAAGGTTTAAAGACAGAAAAAAGGTTTAAAGACAGAAAAAAGGTTTACAGGCCAAGAAAAGGTTTACAGGCAGAAAAAAGGTTTACAGGCAGAAAAAAGGTTTACAGGCAGAAAAAAGGTTTAAAGACAGAAAAAAGGTTTACAGGCCAAGAAAAAGTTTACAGGCAGAAAAAAGGTTTACAGGCAGAAAAAAGGTTTACAGGCCAAGAAAAGGTTTACAGGCAGAAAAAAGGTTTACAGGCCAAGAAAAGGTTTACAGGCAGAAAAAAGGTTTACAGGCCAAGAAAAAAAGGTTTACAGGCAGAAAAAAGGTTTACAGGCAGAAAAAAGGTTTACAGGCCAAGAAAAGGTTTACAGGCAGAAAAAAAGGTTTACAGGCCAAGAAAAGGTTTACAGGCAGAAAAAAGGTTTACAAGCAGAAAAAAAGGTTTACAGGCCAAGAAAAGGTTTACAGGCAGAAAAAAGGTTTACAGGCCAAGAAAAAGTTTACAGGCAGAAAAACAGTTTACAGGCAGAAAAAAGGTTTACAGGCAGAAAAAAAGGTTTACAGGCAGAAAAAAAGGTTTACAGGCCAAGAAAAGGTTTACAGGCAGAAAAAAGGTTTACAGGCAGAAAAAAGGTTTACAGGCAGGAAAAAGGTTTTAAAGGCAAAAAAGGTTTAAAGGCCAAGAAAAGGTTTACAGGCAGGAAAAAAGGTTTAAAGGCAGAAAAAAAGGTTTAAAGGCAGAAAGAAGGTTTATAGGCAGAAAAAAGGTTTAAAGGCAGGAAAAAGGTTTTAAAGGCAGAAAAAAGATTTAAAGGCAGAAAAAAGGTTTAAAGACAGAAAAAAGGTTTACAGGCAGAAAAAAGGTTTAAAGGCAGAAAAAAAGGTTTAAAGACAGAAAAAAGGGTTAAAGACAGAAAAAAGGTTTACAGGCCAAGAAAAGGTTTACAGGCCAAGAAAAGGTTTACAGGCAGAAAAAAGGTTTACAGGCAGAAAAAAGGTTTATAGGCAGAAAAAAGGTTTACAGGCAGAAAAAAAGGTTTAAAGACAGAAAAAAGGTTTAAAGACAGAAAAAAGGTTTACAGGCCAAGAAAAAGTTTACAGGCAGAAAAAAGGTTTACAGGCCAAGAAAAGGTTTACAGGCAGAAAAAAGGTTTACAGGCCAAGAAAAGGTTTACAGGCAGAAAAAAGGTTTACAGGCCAAGAAAAAGTTTACAGGCAGAAAAAAGGTTTACAGGCAGAAAAAAGGTTTACAGGCCAAGAAAAGGTTTACAGGCAGAAAAAAAGGTTTACAGGCCAAGAAAAGGTTTACAGGCAGAAAAAAGGTTTACAAGCAGAAAAAAAGGTTTACAGGCCAAGAAAAGGTTTACAGGCAGAAAAAAGGTTTACAGGCCAAGAAAAAGTTTACAGGCAGAAAAACAGTTTACAGGCAGAAAAAAGGTTTACAGGCAGAAAAAAAGGTTTACAGGCAGAAAAAAAGGTTTACAGGCCAAGAAAAGGTTTACAGGCAGAAAAAATGTTTACAGGCAGAAAAATTGTTGACAGTCAGAAAAAAGGTTTACAGGCAGAAAAAAGGTTTACAGGCAGAAAAAAGGTTTACAGGCAGGAAAAAAGGTTTAAAGGCAGAAAAAAAGGTTTAAAGGCAGAAAGAAGGTTTATAGGCAGAAAAAAGGTTTAAAGGCAGGAAAAAGGTTTTAAAGGCAGAAAAAAGGTTTTAAAGGCAGAAAAAAGGTTTACAGGCAGAAAAAAGGTTTAAAGACAGAAAAAAGGTTTACAGGCAGAAAAAAGGTTTAAAGGCAGAAAAAAAGGTTTAAAGACAGAAAAAAGGTTTAAAGACAGAAAAAAGGTTTACAGGCCAAGAAAAGGTTTACAGGCCAAGAAAAGGTTTACAGGCAGAAAAAAGGTTTACAGGCAGAAAAAAGGTTTATAGGCAGAAAAAAGGTTTACAGGCAGAAAAAAGGTTTAAAGGCAAGAAAAAGGTTTACAGGAAGAAAAAAGGCTGTAAAGGCAGAAAAAAGGTTTTAAAGGCAGAAAAAAGGTTTACAGGCAGAAAAAAGGTTTAAAGGCAAGAAAAAGGTTTACAGGCAGAAAAAAGGTTTATAGGCAGAAAAAAGGTTTACAGGCAGAAAAAAGGTTTAAAGGCAAGAAAAAGGTTTACAGGCAGAAAAAAGGTTTATAGGCAGAAAAAAGGTTTACAGGCAGAAAAAAGGTTTAAAGGCAAGAAAAAGGTTTACAGGCAGAAAAAAGGTTTAAAGGCAAGAAAAAGGTTTACAGGAAGAAAAAAGGTTTAAAGGGACAAAAACGAACCAGAGTGCTGGGACAACACTGGCATCTAAGACAGGACTGAACATTATAACAGTTAACCCTTTAAAAAACACTGAAATAGATTTTTAAAATGCCCTGTTTACTAAATATTCCTCTGGAATGCATGACGGTCATCAAGTCTCGAGTTGTTACCAACCCCACAGGGTGCTCCACAGGGTTCAGGACCCGGCCCTGGTTTTTGTGAAAGCTCTGCCAACTAGAACATTTCTGATCTTCAACAAGGACATGCAGAACCCATGGATTAGATCTGAACCTGGACCTCCTGCCTGGTAGACCAGCACGAACTGTGCTCAGTCTGCTGAGTCCCCTTTATCCTGAACCTCCTGGACTTTTCAGAGCAAATCCTTCTATAACCAGCATCTTTAAAGCCAAAAAGTCCAGAACAGAACTGACCTCGTCTCCCGTGGCGAGCCGGTGCGTCAGCTCCTTCAGACTCCTCATCATCCTCTCGTCCCTGAAGTCGTACGGAAACGTCTCTGTCCACTCGGTCAGCAGCTGCAGGATCTTTGGAGTGATCTTTCGGATCCGGATCTGGAAAAAACCCGAATAAACCATTAATCTAGGATGAGTTTACTGTAGACCAGAACTAGAACTAAAATGTAGAACTAGAATGTTTGGGCCCACCATGTCGCCCTGTGGATCGCTGAGTCTCTGCTGGTCCATGCACAGGTGACACACCTTAGACATGAGCTCATAGGGGTGGATGAAGAGCCGAGAGCTGAGCAGGAAGGTGAAGATGTAGGTCCTCTGTGGACAGAAGAGCGGACATGTTTAGTCCAGGTCCACCAGATAAATCCAACAGTTCATTTATTCAGAGCTAAGTGAGCAGAACGAGAGGCAGCGAAAACAGTGGAACTATCCCTCTAGAGAACTCAAACATTAAAATCCTCTCTGATAGTTTCGAAACACAGAACAAGAACAGACTTCAGAGACCCAGATCCTCTCCCAGAAGAATCCGGACTCTTTTCTCAGACCAAACCACCACAGATAAAATCAGGAACACTCACATCGGGGTAGTAGTCCACGGTGGGGACCAGGTGGTGGATGAGGGCCTCCAGTGACCCCGACACCAGGTTGTTGTCATGGTAATAGAGGCCGGGGAAGCCCTGGTCCTTGGTCTGGTACAGGTTTTTGTTGTAGCTGCTGGTGTTCAGCTGGCCGCTGAAGGGAGGAGTCTGAGGCATGATGTCCTGCAGAGACAAAGACAGGACGGAGAGAGAGACCGCAGACGCTGAATCAGGACAGAGTGATCAGAAATGACATAAATACAGGACCAGGACCAGGACAGTCAGTCAGGTCCACTCCCTTCCTCCTCCACAGTTTCACCTCTGGGTTATTTGGATGTTAAAATCTCTGTGTGTGGTTGAGACACAAAAAGGAGCTTCAACAGGATCTGGATTAAAGTTTGGAGCACCAGACCTGACCCTTAAAGGAACCCTTGACCACAGAACACCATGGATAGATCCAAACTAAACATTCCTCCAGACTACAGTGGCTCATCAGACCAGAACCCTCTGACTGTTTAATATGATGCTGAACAGAAGAACAGGAACCTTTAGAACCAAGAGGATCTGATAAATATTTCAGAAATCAGCATTTTCAGGAGTCCAAAGAACTAAATGTGGAAAAACTCAGATGGCTGCTCCTTCAACATGAAGACCAGCTCCTCTCTAAACTCTGAATGATTCTGCGGTGACCTGTATGACAGAGGAAGACTTTGGTCCCTGTTAAAATCCGCTGGATCTTTATTCAACAGACCTCAGATCGAACCGGACTGAGAGGAAAACCTGATGAAGTCAGGACTTGCAAACACAGATCAGCCTGACAGGAAACTCTGTGAGGACACATCATCGTTTCTACTGCCCTGGTCCTTGGCCGGAGACCGGCGCGGTCCATCTGACCTACAGGGCTCGGGTCCATCTGTCCTAAAGGACTCGGGTCCATCTGACCTAAAGGACTTGGGTCCATCTGACCTAAAGGACTCGGGTCCATCTGTCCTAAAGGACTCGGGTCCGTCTGACCTAAAGGACTCGGGTCCGTCTGACCTAAAGGACTCGGGTCCGTCTGACCTAAAGGACTCGGGTCCGTCTGTCCTAAAGGACTCGGGTCCATCTGACCTAAAGGACTCGGGTCCATCTGACCTAAAGGACTCGGGTCCATCTGTCCCTAAAGGACTCGGGTCCATCTGACCTAAAGGACTCGGGTCCGTCTGACCTAAAGGACTAAGGTCCATCTGACCTAAAGGACTAAGGTCCATCTGACCTAAAGGACTCCGGTCCATCTGACCTAAAGGACTCGGGTCCATCTGACCTAAAGGACTCGGGTCCATCTGACCGAAAGGACTCGGGTCCGTCTGTCCTAAAGGACTCGGGTCCATCTGACCTAAAGGACTCCGGTCCATCTGACCTAAAGGACTAAGGTCCATCTGACCTAAAGGGCTCGGATCCATCTGACCTAAAGGGCTCGGGTCCATCTGACCTAAAGGACTCGGGTCCATCTGACCTAAAGGACTGTGGTCCATCTGACCTAAAGGACTGTGGTCCATCTGACCTAAAGGACTCTGGTCCAACTGACCTAAAGGACTAAGGTCCATCTGACCTACAGGACTCGGGTCCATCTGACCGAAAGGACTCGGGTCCATCTGTCCTAAAGGACTCGGGTCCATCTGACCTAAAGGACTTGGGTCCATCTGACCAAAAGGACTCGGGTTCATCTGACCTAAAGGCTAAGGTACATCTGACCTAAAGGGCTCGGGTCCATCTGTCCTAAAGGACTCGGGTCCATCTGACCTAAAGGACTCGGGTCCATCTGACCTAAAGGACTAAGGTCCATCTGACCTAAAGGACTCGGGTCCATCTGACTTAAAGGACTCGGGTCCATCTGTCCTAAAGGACTTGGGTCCATCTGACCTACAGGACTTGGGTCCATCTGACCTAAAGGACTCGGGTCCATCTGACCTAAAGGACTAAGGTCCATCTGACCTAAAGGACTAAGGTCCATCTGACCTACAGGGCTCGGGTCCATCTGACCTACAGGACTCAGGTCCATCTGACCTAAAGGACTAAGGTCCATCTGACCGAAAGGACTCGGGTCCATCTGTCCTAAAGGACTCGGGTCCATCTGACCTAAAGGACTTGGGTCCATCTGACCTAAAGGACTCGGGTCCATCTGACCTACAGGACTCGGGTCCATCTGACCTAAAGGACTCGGGTCCATCTGTCCTAAAGGACTCGGGTCCATCTGACCTAAAGGACTTGGGTCCATCTGACCTAAAGGACTCGGGTCCATCTAACCTAAAGGACTCTGGTCCATCTGACCTAAAGGACTCGGGTCCATCTAACCTAAAGGACTCTGGTCCATCTGACCTAAAGGACTCAGGTCCATCTAACCTAAAAGACTCTGGTCCATCTGACCTAAAGGACTCGGGTCCATCTGTCCTAAAGGACTTGGGTCCATCTGTTTGATGTGGATCAGTCAGGAAGACTTAGAGAGACGGACCGGGGACTAAAAGCACGGCCCACACAGACAAACGACCCCGCTCCTCTTAGTGGACCAGAGATGAATCTCAGCAAGAGAAACCCGCCATGAAGACTCTGGTTTAGAAAATCCACTATTGGGGCGCAGGTGACAGAGTGGATAAGGCTCGAATCCGGCCTGAGGCCCTTCACCGCATGTCTCTCCTCGCTCTCTTCCCCGTTTCCAACTCTATCCACCGTCCTCTCCTCTATCAAATAAAGGCACAAAAATAATCCTTTAAAAAAAACAGAAAATCTACTATTACACAGTCGTGTTAGACCTTACACAGTGTGACATCAGCTCCCTCTCAAATGTCCAACATAGAGGACTAATTCACCGCCACCGCTGCGGGGCAGGTAGCGTGTTTGAAGATGAAAGCAGAGACGGATGTACAGATTTGATCCACCTCAGTCTGGTTTCTAACATCGCTGTGTCTCAGTAGACCAGTATGTGAGGCTCAGACAATAAAACACAGATCTGGCCCAGTCCTGGTTCTGGAGGGCCTCCTGACTGGAATGATGGGACCAGACCAGGACCAGAAACATGTCAGGTTTGTTCTCAGAGGAAACGTTCTGAAGCACAGCCTCGCTCCACAGCAGCTCCTCTTCACCGGAACCCTGCAGACCCTCACAGACCACCATAACAGAGACTCTGGGGGACAGTTGGCCCCCAGGTCTGGACAGGGGGGTTTGGTGGTTTTAGTTTGGGGGGTACATGTGAAGATTTGGGTCTAACAAAAGCAAACTGTTGGCATGTAGCTGTGGGTTTAGCATGGATGCTGGCTGGGTGGGTGGGTGGGTGTCAGCAGAAGGTAAACAAACCATCACATGGGGGGGGGTCTAATTATAGCCTCTCTGCTGGTCTGTGTTTCTGAGCAGCCATCTGTCTCTGAGTGTAGAGGACAACAAACGGATCTAAAAACAGACAATTTTAGTTTCAGCTCAATGAACCTGAAGGGAAAGTAGGGAAACTTGAATTTTAGAGGAGGCCGATAACAGAGCTGCTCTATGGATCTGATCACAATCACAACCACCAACCACCAATCACAACCACCAACCACAACCACCAACCACAACCACCAATAACAACCACCAACCACAACCACGAATCACAAACACAAATAGAAAACCACCAATCACAACCACCAACCACAACCACCAATAACAACCACCAATCACAACCACCAATCACAACCACCAACCACAACCACCAATAACAACCACCAATCACAACCACCAACCACAACCACCAACCACAACCACCAACCACAACCACAACCACCAACCACCAACCACAACCACCAACCACCAATCACAACCACCAACCACAACCACAACCACCAATCACAACCACCAATCACAACCACCAATCACAACCACCAACCACAACCACCAATCACAACCACCAACCAAAACCACCAATAACAACTACCAATCACAACCACCAACCACAACCACCAATCACAACCACCATTCACAACCACCAACCACCAACCAACAACCACCAACCACAACCACCAACCACCAATCACAACCACCAACCACCAACCACAACCACCAACCACCAACCACCAGCCACCAATCACAACCACCAACCACCAATCACAACCACCAATAACAACCACAAATCACAACCACCAACCACAACCACCAACCACAACCACCAATCACAACCACCAATCACAACCACCAACCACAACCACCAATCACAACCACGAATAAAAACCACCAACCACAGCCACCAATCACAACCACCAATCACAACCACCAACCACAACCACCAATCACAACCACGAATAAAAACCACCAATCACAACCACCAATCACAACCACCAATCACAACCACCAACCACAACCACCAACCACAACCACCAACCACAACCACCAACCACAACCACCAACCACAACCACCAATCACAACCACCAATCACAACCACCAACCACAACCACCAATCACAACCACCAATCACAACCACCAAACACAACCACCAATCACAACCACCAACCACAACCACCAACCACAACCACAACCACCAACCACAACCACCAACCACCAACCACAACCACCAACCACAACCACCAATCACAACCACAAACCACAACCACCAATCCCAACCACCAATCCCAACCACCAATCACAACCACCAACCATAACCACCAACCACAACCACCAACCACAACCACCAACCACCAATCACAACCACCAATCACAACCACAAACCACAACCACCAACCACCAATCACAACCACCAACCACCAATCACAACCACCAACCACCAACCACCAATCAGAGCCACCAACCACAACCACCAATCACAACCACCAACCACAACCACCAACCACCAATCACAACCACCAACCACAACCACCAATCACAACCACCAACCACAACCACCAATCACAACCACCAACCACAACCACCAACCACCAACCACAACCACCAACCACAACCACCAACCACCAACCACCAACCACAACCAGCAACCACCAATCACAACCACCAACTACCAATCACAACCACCAACCACAACCACCAACCACAACCACCAACCACCAATAAAAACCACCAACCACCAATCACAACATCCAACCACAACCACCAACCACCAATCACAACCACCAACCACAACCACCAACCACCAACCACAACCACCAACCACCAATCACAACCACCAACCACCAACCACAACCACCAACCACCAATCACAACCACAACCACCAACCACTAATCAAAACCACCAACCACAACCACCAATCACAACCACCAATCACAACCACCAACCACAACCACCAACCACCAACCACAACCACCAACCACCAACCACAACCACCAACCACAACCACCAACCACAACCACCAACCACAACCACCAACCACCAATCACAACCACCAACCACAACCACCAACCACAACCACCAACCACAACCACAACCACCAACCACCAACCACAACCACCAACCACCAACCACAACCACCAACCACCAACCACCAATCACAACCACCAACCACAACCACCAACCACAACCACCAACCACAACCACCAACCACAACCACCAACCACCAACCACAACCACCAACCACCAATCACAACCACCAACCACCAATCACAACCACCAACCACAACCACCAACCACCAATCACAACCACCAACCACAACCACCAACCACCAATCACAACCACCAACCACAATCACAACCACCAACCACAACCACCAACCACCAACCACAACCACCAACCACCAATCACAACCACCAACCACAACTACCAACCACCAATCACAACCACCAACCACCAACCACAACCACCAATCACAACCACCAACCACAACCACCAACCACCAACCACAACCACAACCACCAACCACCAATCACAACCACCAACCACCAACCACAACCACCAACCACCAATCACAACCACAACCACCAACCACTAATCAAAACCACCAACCACAACCACCAATCACAACCACCAATCACAACCACCAACCACAACCACCAACCACCAATCACAACCACCAATCACAACCACCAACCACAACCACCAACCACCAACCACAACCACCAACCACCAATCACAACCACCAACCACCAACCACAACCACAACCACCAACCACTAATCAAAACCACCAACCACAACCACCAATCACAACCACCAATCACAACCACCAACCACCAATCACAACCACCAATCACAACCACCAACCACCAATCACAACCACCAACCACAACCACCAACCACCAATCACAACCACCAATCACAACCACCAATCACAACCACCAACCACCAATCACAACCACCAACCACCAACCACAACCACCAACCACAACCACCAATCACAACCACCAACCACAACCACCAACCACCAATCACAACCACCAACCACAACCACCAACCACCAACCACAACCACCAACCACCAACCACAACCACCAACCACCAATCACAACCACCAACCACAACCACCAACCACAACCACCAACCACCAATCACAACCACCAACCACAACCACCAACCACCAATCACAACCACCAACCACAACTTTCTATTGACTATTTATGCAGTGTTTCTCAAACGTGTGGAAAGGCCCGCTAGTGAGCCTTAAGGCTAGTCCAGGTGTGCCGTGGGAATCTGTTCCATACGTTATTACTACAGCTTTATAGCAAGTCCTGTAAGCAGGCTTCCCACAGATCTGGACCCCTGAAAAACCCTAGAGAACGGGACCACCCCAGTTGTGATTTATTGATGATATCAGTGTGTGTGTGTGTTGGATCAGTAGCACTGGTGCTAGCATCCTGGCTAACAGTTCCTCATTAAGAGCTGAAAAGCATGGCGAGCTAATTTGGTTGACCGGATTGGTTCTTTTGACAGCTTAAATCATTTTGCTGCTTTTTTGCATTTTTGCCACATCTTTTTAACAATTTGACCCATTTTTGCAACCTTTTTGCCATTTTATGGAAACTTTAACTTTTTTTTGCCACTGTTGATCTATTTTGTCACCTTTTTGACGCTTTTGTTTGACCACTTTTTTGCCCAATTTTGCCCTTTTTAACCACCGTTTACAACATTAAAAAGTCTACTTCGTTTGATTTAAATATGGCATACCTTGGGCAAAGAAAGTTTGAAAACCACTGTATTTATGTAACTCCCATGATTCTCTGTATTCGCACTGACAACCAGGCAGACTGGCAATTTGATGGACTTTATCAGAATATTGTCCAGAATGATCACAACCATTACTAGATCACAGAGACTACATAGACCAGTACCAGACGCTGATTGGTTCTCCCTCAGCTGCGAGTCGGTCTGATGTTGCTGAGTCATCATGTCTCGTGGAAGTCTTAGCGGGACTTTTGACCGGTTTTCCACGTTTCTGGACCAGAAAGAGAAACTGAGCGATCATGTGAGCAGCAGTCAGAGGTGAATGATGATTTAGAGGAAGTTCTACTTTTAGGTCATCAGTGATGGAAAGGTCACAGAAATGTCAGGATATTTCCCTTTTCTCTCTCTGAGGGGGCGTTTAGAGACACTGCCACGCCCCCTCATTTAGGACTGAAACCCCGACGTTTATGTGAAACGACCCTTGACTTTACCAGTCAGGTGATTCTGTCCCAAAGGAAGGACGGTCTTTAAACACCAGCCATCAGAGAGCAGACGGGGCTCCTCCCACCGCGCCCACAGCGTTAACGGCTCCTGACCACGGCCATCTGATGATCAGAGGACGTGAAGAAGACACAGATCATGGTTCTGATAGACCACTGGCAGGGCCAGCAGGTACTTTTAAAGGTTATATCTGCTGACCTTTAGGTGACCATCAGAGAGAGGCGACCACCAGGACAGCCCTCCTGTAAATGCACCATCATGGCGTCTCCTGTTCAGACGCCATCAACCATCCGGTCAGCAGCTTTCTGCAGTTCTGTCCTGACTCTACGGTCCTGGTCTCCTGCTTTAGGACCACACCACGTCTGAGATCTTTTAGGAACAGAAACTCCAACATTCATTCTACAGAGATGACAAATATCACAGTCCAATTAAACCTAGTTCTCCTCCTAATTCCAGGCCTAGGGGGCGCTGTGGTGCCTGGTCTCTGCAGCTGAAGGAGACATCTGTGTCCACGGGAGTTTGGATTCAAGAGAAACTCAAATCCTGGTGTGATTCTGGTTTCTTTGTGCTGAAGGAGGAGGAGGCTGGAGGGGAATGTGGTGCTGTTAAGGGGAGGATGGGGGGGGCAGTAAATCAACAGCCCCCCCCCGCAGTGTAAACACTGAACGGCCCGAGGAATCTCACTCATCCATGTCTGCAGGAAACGAGGGTGAGAGATAGCTGAGAGTCTGAGAGAAGTGGTCTAAATCCAGACAGACGCTCGGTGTGTGGGCTCTTCAGAGGAACACATCGACAGGTCCTAACAGAGAATCTGAAGTTTCACTGGTTTAAGGATCAGCCCTGACAGAAAAAGACGTCTCTGAAACTACAGCTGGCTGCACGTCAGATGTTTGGGGCGAATTCAGTTTTATTTTCTGATTTAAAGAAATGTAACTACACAGAGCAATCCTAGATGAATCCTCTCCTCCTCTCACTGATGGTGTGATGTCTGCAGCTGCTGCTCTGAGTGGGAAAAAATCTGTCACCTGGTGTCATTAGTCCATTACAAACACAATACCCCCACCCCCCCCCCATGCATGCAGACATGAACACGTCCTGCAGAGAGGCATGCTGCTGCAGGAATACCACCACCTCTGTCTCAGAAGTCTGAGGATCTGCAGACTCACGAGAAGTTAGCAAACTCTGCAGAGATAAAGACGATGTGAGACAGCAGTAGAAGGACCCTGATGTTTGAAACCCTGAGAGCTGACATACAGAGATATTCACTCAATAGACCTGCTCTCAGTTTCCAGCATTTACCTCCTGACCTCTGTCACCTGAGTTCAGCCCAAAGGGGACTTCCTGCCACTGGGAAAAACCCAAACAGTGACCTAAAGCTGGACCAGAGTCTAAACACCCAGACGTGGCTTCTTAGATCTAGTCCAAACTCTTCATTTCACGTCAGGAGGAGAAAGAAGCAAATCCAACATCCAGGAAGTTAGAGGAGCAGAGATGAACCATGTTGGGTTTTACTGATAGCCAATGAGACCAGACTTTCATTTTTCTGATCCATGAATTCACTTTTTTGTTGTAAAAAAAAAACAGATAATAACCCTAACCCCCCATGAATCATCTGTCTGTGACGTTTAGTTCTCCCCTCATGTCCCACCCACAGGAACGTCTGACTGGAGTCTCTAGACCAGGGGTTCTCAACCTTTTCAGCTCGCGACCCCCAAAATAAGGGTGCCAGAGACCGAGAACCCCCGCTGTACCTGAAGGTGGTCCAACACGGCCATGCACATTCAGTAATCAGAGGGGATAAAGGGGAGAGCTCTCTGGGGCCCAGCCAAACTGGGGGCCAGCAAAATCCTGGTCCATTATAAAGTTAAGCTGTGGGATTTTATATTTAACCCGAATAATAACCACTCTGATGAAAGAAACACATTTTAATTCATTTGTGTAGTAAGGACCTCTCATAAAAAAATTTAATCCCGTTGTTTAAAACAGAATTAAAATACCTTAAAAACAAAAAAAAGTGGTTTATAACGGCAAAAAATGCTGGGAAAGGTGGAGAAATTAGATTTTAAAAGTAGCAGAAATGGGTTAGAAATGGCAAAAATTAGATAAAAGTGGCAAAATACCAAAAAAAATGTCAAAATTGGGTTAAAGTGGCAAAAACTGGCAAATGAAGCGGTAAAATGAGAATAAAAAGTGGCTGAAATGGTGTCAAAGTGGCAAAAATAGGTGGAAACTTGGTGAAATAGGATGAAAATGGATATAAATTGGAAAAAAATATAGCTGATGCAGAAAAAAGTCAAGAACTGGCAAAAATGGGCACATCAAATTGTGAAATGTGGCTTAAAAAGTGGTAAAAGGGGTTAATAGTGGCAATACTGTGCCAACAGAGCCGACAATAGGCAGAGAGGCAAGATTTAGTTTCGAGGTTTAGAAGCGGCAACGGACAACGATCTTCATCCTCATCCGTCCGTCAGAGTTTAGCGGTCTTTCTCCTAAAACCAAAACCCTTCACGACCCTGAAGAGACCTTTCAGGTGAGCCACAGACGGACCAATCAGCTCTCTGTTCCTCACAGCTGCAGGGTCCTCCTCTCTGAGAGGAGAACCAAACCCTGCAGCTTCAGGACCAGACTCAGACCAGCACCAGAGGATGGACTCTGAATGTGGGGGATGGTCTGTCTTAGACAACTTTTACAGTCTGCACAGAAAGTTCTCCTTCCTCTGGACTACTAAAGATGGCTGAAACCTGAAACCTGAAACCAGGTCTCAGGTAGACCCTCAGTAGAGCTGAAGATCCTGATTCTCCTGATACCAGCCTCAGTCTCATCTCTCCACCAGTGAAGACCCCTTAATCCTGCATGATGACAGGACCCCCCTTCTCCTTAAAGTCTGTTTGTCTGAATCTGGACCAGCAGAGACCAACACAAGCAGCAAATCCACTTGAAGCATCAGGAGCAGCCGTAAAGGGATTGATCATGTCAGCACAGTAACACAGACTCAGAGCCAAGGAGAGCAGAGAAACCGGATTAGCTCACTGATCCTCGGTGCCTTACAGGAGAGAGGAAGGGAATCCTCTTAGATAGGAGGGGGGTAAAAATAGTCCAGATCCTGCACTGCTTTCACAGTTTTTAGGGAGAGTCTGAGAGGGAGCAGAACCCCTAACCCTAACGCTCTTTGTTTGTCTGTAAAGATCTGGATCCAGACCACACGGACCCCTGAAACCGCAGAAAAACTGCAGAACTAACCCCAAAACCTCCAGCAGCATGCTCCACATCTACATTCAGAGGAGAACAGGGACCACCGAGACCACATCAGCTCCGTTAGAGCCGATCCTGATCCTCTTTGGCTGCAGACAGCGGAGACACTGCTCTCACACCACCTGCGCGCAATTTGGAGAGCTACGGGTCTCCGGAGGGACCAAACACCGAAAGACTCAAGTTAAACCATTAAAGCACAGAAACACTCCCATTAAACCATTAAAGCACAGAAACACTCCCATTAAACCATTAAAGCACAGAAACACTCCCATTAAACCATTAAAGCACAGAAACACTCCCATTAAACCATTAAAGTCCAAGGCTGATCCTGTTAGCTCACCTCAGGAGGCGCTAGGGTCTAGTCCAGCACTGAAGTCCTCCTATCCGGAATAAAAAAGCTCCAAACCAACAAAGAAACTCTCTCCGTTTACAGGAGAAGACGCGCTAAATCCAGCTGTCCCTCCACGGCTCCCGTCCTTCACTGCAGCATCCTCCAGCTGGATCTGGTGGAAGTAAAGATCTGTGTAGGACTGAATGTAGACCTCTCCTCTCCTCTCTCTGTGTGTGAGAGCGAACAGCCGCGCAGCCTCAAGACTTCACACTGAGGGAGAGACAGCAGCCAATCACAGGACAGGAGAGGCAGCAGCCAATCACAGGACAGGAGAGGCAGCAGCCAATCACAGGACAGGAGGCAGCAGCCAATCAGAAGGCTTTACTCACTCCCCATTTCTCATTTCTCTCTCCTTCCTCTTTCGGTTCTGCAGCAGGTTCTGGTTTATCCTAATCCGGGCTGAGGGGAATCCCTGCTCAGGTCAAAACCACCGGAAATAACGGAGAATATTCCCGAAGAGACGGTGATTTCCTCCTGGTGAGACAAAAAGTCCCGACTTACCAACCAGAACTGAAGAGGAAGAGACCTGAGACCTGAGACCTGTCCGTAGACTCTTCTTTAGTTTTTAGAGATTCTGTCACCAAAGAGTCCCTCTCTGAGATTTAAATCCCAGAACCTTCCAGAACTCTGACCACCATCTGAGTCCTGATACAGGATCAGAACTTTAATCAGCTGATCGGGTCTGAGGGCTAAGAAAAACCTGATTCAACGACAGGATAGGAGACAATTAGGACAATCTACAAACAGCCCTGACATATTAAACATGTGGCTACCTTCACTGAGCAGGACAGAGGTGTTAATGCTGATTATGATAACATGACATGAAAGCTGTGTTCAAAACCATGACCATAATAATAATAATAATAATAATAATAATAATAAAAATAAAAATAATAATAATAATAATAAAAAAAAAAATAATAATAATAATAATAATAATAAAAATAATAATAATATAATAATAACTTTGATGATAACAATGATAATAATAATGGTTAGTTTAACAAAGGTTTAAGTTAGTTTAACAAAGGTTTAAGTTAGTTTAAGACAGGTTTAAGTTAGTTTAAGACAAGTTTAAGTTAGTTTAAGAAAGGTTTAAGTTAGTTTGAGATAGGTTTAAGTTAGTTTCAGAAAGGTTTAAGACAAGTTTAAGTTAGTTTGAGACAGGTTTAAGTTAGTTTAAAAAAGGTTTAAGTTAATTTGAGTTAGGTTGAAGTTAGTCTGAGATAGGTTTAAGTTAGTTTAAGAAAGGTTTAAGTTAGTTTGAGACAGGTTTAAGTTAGTTTAAGAAAGGTTTAAGTTACTTTAAAACAAGGTTTAAGTTAGTTTGAGACAGGTTTAAGTTAGTTTAAGAAAGGTTTAAGTTAGTTGAAGAAAGGTTTAAGTTAGTTTAAGAAAGGTTTAAGTTAGTTTGAGATAGGTTTAAGTTAGTTTCAGAAAGGCTTAAGACAAGTTAAAGTTAGTTTGAGACAGGTTTAAGTTAGTTTAAGAAAGGTTTAAGTTAGTTTAAGACAAGTTAAAGTTAGTTTGAGACAGGTTTAAGTAAGTTTAAGACAGGTTTAAGTTAGTTTAAGAAAGGTTTAAGTTAGTTTAAGAAGGGTTTAAGTTAGTTTGAGACAGGTTTAAGTTAGTTTAGGAAAGGTTTAAGTTAGTTTAAGAAAGGTTTAAGTTAGTTTGAGACAGTTTTAAGTTAGTTTATGAAAGGTTTAAGTTAGTTTAAGACAAGTTTAAGTTAGTTTGAGACAGGTTTAAGTAAGTTTAAGACAGGTTTAAGTTAGTTTAAGAAAGGTTTAAGTTAGTTTAAGAAGGGTTTAAGTTAGTTTGAGACAGGTTTAAGTTAGTTTAGGAAAGGTTTAAGTTAGTTTAAGAAAGGTTTAAGTTAGTTTGAGACAGTTTTAAGTTAGTTTATGAAAGGTTTAAGTTAGTTTAAGACAAGTTTAAGTTAGTTTGAGACAGGTTTAAGTAAGTTTAAGACAGGTTTAAGTTAGTTTAAGAAAGGTTTAAGTTAGTTTAAGAAGGGTTTAAGTTAGTTTGAGACAGGTTTAAGTTAGTTTAGGAAAGGTTTAAGTTAGTTTAAGAAAGGTTTAAGTTAGTTTGAGACAGGTTTAAGTTAGTTTAAGAAAGGTTTAAGTTAGTTTAAGACAAGTTTAAGTTAGTTTGAGACAGGTTTAAGTTAGTCTGAGACAGGTTTAAGTTAGTTTAAGAAAGGTTTAAGTTAGTTTAAGACAAGTTTAAGTTAGTTTGAGACAGGTTTAAGTTAGTTTGAGACAGGTTTAAGTTAGTTTAAGAAAGGTTTAAGTTAGTTTAAGACAAGTTTAAGTTCATTTGAGTTAGGTTTAAGTTAGTCTGAGATAGGTTTAAGTTAGTTGGACTTAGTTTAGTGTGAACGATGAGGTGTTTACCACAGAGAGCTCTCTTACTGTCTTAGAGCTCCAGTAAAGCAGTCAGACAGTACCGTCTCTTCTTCAGATGCTTCCTCCTCCTCCTCCTCTGATGAAGAGCAGAGAAATGCGCCCGAGTGAAAAAAATGGAAATCATCCCCAATCTCATCACCAACATCCAGAGATGTTACATAATCTGGTTTAAGAGCAGATTTACGTATACGCTCTAATCCAGATTTACTCTCTCTTTAATGAGTGCGGCAGAGTTTGACCACAAAGATTGGGATGGCGGTCTGCATGCTGGACCTCAGAGGACAGGAAACCCACCAGGACCACTAGAACGGGGTCCAAGGGAAAACCAGGAGATAATTTAAGGGAATAATATGGGGATTTCACCGTTTCATATATTAAAGTAGAAATAACGGATCATTTAGATATGACAGAACTGTCTAAAGGTTAGATTCAGCAGAGTTCAGGCAGAAGAACACAAATCAGTGATTTAACACGGATCATAGAAAACAGAAAAAAAAAGATTATAGAGGACTAAAGCTGGGGGGGTTCAGGCTTGATCAGATTTAACAGATCAATGATCTTTATTGTCACCAATAAATCAGATTCAACAGCACTTCAAAATCTACACACACACTGACACACCCCGACACACATGGACACACACACACACACACACACACCCAGACACACCCCGACACACACGGACACACACACACACACACACACACACAGACACACACAGACACACACGGACACACCAGGTGCATCAGACTGGGGTTCAGGTTCTGGACCAACACATGAATGTGTGACTTTAGGAGGATGGGGATCAAACCTGGACCCTCTGGTCTGAACAACTACCCACTTGTGAGATCATGGTGTCTTTGTTAAGCTGCCAAGGATTTTCCTGTAAGTTTGCACAAATATTCAATGATGAGTGATTAGACTTTAGAGGTCAAAGGTCAAAGTCTCAGGCTTCATATGATACTGTTGTTTATATGATTTGTACCTCAGAAACCATCTCAGTCCTTCCTGTGGACCAGTCGCTGTGGTGATAAAACCATCAGGCTGTAGGTTCAGCTTTAGGATATGAAGACTGTTCTATGTTTTTTATTATTCTGGATTATTGATCTGAAATATTGATGGATGAACCAGTCCTGGTTCACAGAAAATCTAAAGAATAGATGTTTACTGCTGAGAGGACGCCTTACCTCCATGCCAACATTGTTTTTAAGGGTTGTTATATAAGCAGCCTGTCCATCCTGATGCTCTGACTGTAAAAATAAAACCGTTTTCCTGCAGAGGAACAAATGGAAGCTGTTTTTGTTTGTGTTCCAGTCCTCATATAGAACTGGTCCAGGAGATAACATCAGAAACATGGAGGACATTCCTCCTCAGCGTCCAAGCAAACATCCTGACCAGCCACAGAAATAAACGCTGGGGACAAAGGAAGGGTCACATGACCACAGCAGCCCTCAGAATAATCAATACTTAGATTAATGGTGACATCAGTGGATCACCAGCTGATCAGTCTTATTGATCAGGACTGCTCTAACTCTCATGTTTCTGTTTTACAGAGAATTTCTTTATTTTAGAGTCCTGTGGTGGTCTACGTTGGTAAAGTGGTCCTGTGGTGGTCTACGTTGGTAAAGTGGTCCTGTGGTGGTCTACGTTGGTAAAGAACCACATCTGGTCTTCAGTGTTTTTTACAACAATCCTTTATTTTATTCTGACATTAACTCTGAAGATGATCAGAAATCACGTTAGACCATGGCTGGTCTGAGGTCTGAGGACCGTGGTCGGTCTGAGGACCATGTCTGGTCTGAGGTCTTAGGACCACAGCTGGTCTGAGGTCTGAGGACCAAGGCCGGTCTGAGGTCTGAGGACCAAGGCCGGTCTGAGGTCTTCATCAGTTCAGTCCAGTCCTTCATCAGGACTGGACCGGATGACCGCCCGGTCAGCTGATGTGATCAGAGGTAGTCTGCAGTAACTCATTCATGTCAGTAACGTGGCACTGAAGCACTCTGGGTAATGGTCAGAGCAGTGGAGCACAGAGGACAGACCTGGAGGAGGATTTGTGGATGAGCCGTGTCAGACCTACAACCTGGTCTCTCTGAGGACCCAGGAGTCTCACATAAAGAGTGGTCGGATCTATGAGGTTAGGGTTAGGGAACCAGGTCTATGGGTATCATCTCCTTTAAATGAAGACCTGGATCTGGACCAACGTAAACCAGCTAAAGTCGGTCTTACGTCTAACATCAGACTGCTCTAGGCCCCCCTTTCCTCTCTGGTCCCTGATCCCCCATGTCTGTGAATGTCAGAGTAAACGGTCTAGAGGAGAAGAGGTCTTCAGTCCAGGTCTACATCCAGGTCTAAGACTGAGCTGTTAGGAAAGGCTGTAAAGAAGCACACAGAGAGGGTTCATCCATTTTAATTCATATGAAAGTGCACCAACAATTCTGGTTCATCTGGAGGATCCATAAAGGCCTGAGAAGGTCTAACAGAAGAACTGATCCTAGATTAGCTGGTCTGGATCTGATGGTCCAGCTCACAGCTGATCCAGGACAGGAGAGTTACCAGACTGAAGTCTATGAGCTAAAAGAAGAAGACAGATGTGATCCTTTTCTAAATTTACAGTCTGATTTTGGCATTTAGAGTTCCTCTTCACACTGATCTGCTCCCATCAGCCGTCTGTGACCTGATGACCTGATGACCTGAACCCCAGCAGACATCCTCAGACGGCCTGACAGCGGCAACGGGTCGGTTCAGAAAGCGGTGACCGTCTCCATTAGCATTCTTAAACGGTGTCCTCCTGTCCCAGGTCTTTGGTTTATTCTGCTCTTTAGAGTCTCCTCTGCTGCAGTCCTAGTCCCTGTCTCTGTCCCTGCTGTGATCCAGAGCCCCCTCTGCTGCAGTCCTAGTCCCTGTCTCTGTCCCTGCTGTGATCCAGAGCCCCCTCTGCTGCAGTCCTAGTCCCTGTCTCCGTCCCTGCTGTGATCCAGAGTCTCCTCTGCTGCAGTCCTAGTCCCTGTCTCTGTCCCTGCTGTGATCCAGAACCTCCTCTGCCGCAGTCCTAGTCCCTGTCTCCGTCCCTGCTGTGATCCAGAGCCTCCTCTGCTGCAGTCCTAGTCCCCGTCCCCGTCCCTGCTGTGATCCAGAGCCTCCTCTGCTGCAGTCCTAGTCCCCGTTCCCGTCCCTGCTGTGATCCAGAGCCTCCTCTGCTGCAGTCCTAGTCCCCGTTCCCGTCCCTGCTGTGATCCAGAGTCTCCTCTGCTGCAGTCCTAGTCCCTGTCTCTGTCCCTGCTGTGATCCAGAACCTCCTCTGCCGCAGTCCTAGTCCTAGTCCTAGTCCCCGTCCCCGTCCCTGCTGTGATCTAGAGCCTCCTCTGCTGCAGTCCTTCCACCTTCACATCTACACCTGTGCCTTCTATCCAGGCCGGTGAGGAGCTGCAGGACTCGGATCTCGTGCTCCATTCGAGCCTTCTCCCTCCTCTCCTCCCTCTCAGCCGCCTCCCTCTGCCACCGCTCCTCCCTCTGCATCCACTGGACCAGGAGCTCCTGGTTCCAGCGTGCCTGCTCCTGTCGCTGACTCTCCAGCTGGACCAGGAGGTCCCGGGTCTCTGACACCAGGCCCTGGAAACAGTCCGACAGATGCCTGAGGACCGGCTCCAGGCAGCTGGACTCTGGGTGACGATGGTTAGAGATGGGGACGCTGTTTGGGTGTGGAGGGGCAGGGGGAGACAGGGAAGCTGATTGGACGGGAGGAGAAGGAGGAAGTGGGGGAGGAGCTTCATGTGGAGGAGAAGAGGTCAGGCTGTTTTCCATCAGTGGACCTGAGACAGAGATGGAGACGATTACTGAGGGGAGCAGGGCTGAACGATTTGGGAAAATAATCTAATTACGATTTTTTTAAGTTCCTCAGCTCATCTATTTTCCAACAAAAAAAATCAATAATTCATTCTTTACTATAACCAACACAATATTAGATTAATCTAGGGCTGAACAATTTCTTAAAAATATCTTACTGTGATGATTCTGACTCATTTTGTGAATAGGATATGAACTGTTGTTTTAAGGGGATTGATAGTTTTCATATAATTTAATATTTAACGAGAAAAACGTACAAAAATGAAGAAAATAGGACATTTTTTGTACACGATTCTTGAAATATGGCACTAGAATGATTGCATGATATGTAATGCATAACGCCTCCGCTGCAAAAAAAGTTTTAAACTGGTATTTGACACAAATTTCAAGTAGAAGACAGACTGCACCTTCTGCGATTTGAAAATTGCAGCAGGCCATATTGCGATTTAATCTAATTTGCGATGAATTGCCCAGCCCTAGAGAGGAGTTTGAGCTCTAAACTCAGTGAACAGTAGGATCTTTGGTTCTTGAGGAGACACGTCCATCCATCCTCAGTCTGAGTGATGGGAATGATGCGGATCAGTCCAGCTCAGGAATAAGAGCCGGTCTTTAGGCTCTAAACCGCCTCTTTCTGTAGTACTATTCTGGATTTTTATATTCTAACCAACAGCAAACATGGATCTAAACCAGGTTAGGCTGGGCCTTAATCTGAAGTGGATCTATAGAGAGAACCCTCCATCAGAAATGATCGTCTCTGGTTATTCCTATCATGGTCTGGTCTCTTTCCTCTGGTCTACTATTGGACTCTGAAGGCTCTAAACCAGGACTGTCAGGCTCAATCACAGCAGGGGCCAGATTCTGAACTTGGGTCTACCCTGAGGGACTTATGGCGCTTTTCCACTACAAAGTTCCAGCCCTACTCTACTCGACTCTGCTAACCCTAACCCTAACTCTACGTCACCTTTTAGTATCAGCTCAGCTCGCTTGGAACCAGAGCAGAGCAGGTACTAAAAATAGTATCTGGTACGAGGTACCGCACCCGTGGAAACGCAACACAAACCGAGTAGAGTCGAGTCAAGTCAAGTAGAGTAGGGCTAAAACAGGCTGGTGGAAAAGGGCCATAACAGGGTCCATATTTAACCATAAAAGTTCAACCTTCTTTTCACCAGAAATAAATAAATATAAATAATAAATATGGTAAGCTAAAAACACAAAATCTGAGATAAAAAGTCAAACTTATAAGTTTAAAGGGTAAAGCACCACATTTAAAGTCAAAATAATGTTTTTAAAATAAAATATGAGATAGAATACTGAAACTATGGATTTTAAAAGTCAAAAACTGAGATAAAATTCAAAATCATAATTTTTAACAGTAAAATATGAAATGAAATTAAAAATCAGGATTTTTTAAGGTAAAAAAATTAGATAAAATTAAAATTTAGGAGTTAAAAAATTTCAAAACATGAGATGAAAGTCAAAATCATGATTTTAAAAGGTCAAAATAGGATTTAAAGTGTGAAATTATTAATTTGAAAGGTAAAAATATGAAATAAAAAGTCAAAACCATAACTTTTAGTCAGAACTGTGAGATCTAAAATTAAAAATATAGAGAAAACACTAATTTCTCCCACGTTCCTGACTTTTTATCCAATTATTTTCACTTTTTGTCATTTTTATGACTCAACAGTGATGTTCTAAATCATCAGGTTAAGTTTATATTCTATACTGGAGGAAATCTGCAGACCTCAGACTGGTGGGCCAGTTCTAATAAATAATAATAAAATAATAAATAATAAAAATATCATATGATCTGGTGGGCCGGGTAACTGCATTAGGGGCCGGATTTGGCCCCCGTGCCTTGAGTTTGACAGCTGTGCTCTAAACAAAGACACAAACAGACCGAGGTTTCCATGGTTTCTGTCCATGGACTCATCTCTTTCTCAGCTATTGGCTTATTTACAGATATTTCTAAAAGCAGAAACTGCTGGTGACATAACGGCGTCTGTCGTCAGGGATGTTATAATAAAGCTGAGAAAGACTTCCTCTTCTCAGTTCAAGCATCACGGAACATTTCTCAACATTATTTAGACCCTAACAGCAGTTACTCATCAGCTTAGACTAGAGCACGGTAAAGGGAGATTCATCACCCTCTGACTGGTCAGGGTTAGGGGTCAGGGTTAGGGTCGTTGGGATGGGTTTTATTAAGAAACATGAAGAGCACAGGAAATCTTGGCTCTTCATATCAAATTTAACATACTACTGTGGACTACTATACTGCTGGGCAGTGAACAGAGTTTAGGTTAAAACTGCAGCTTTAGGTAGGAGAGGTTCAGCGAAGACTGAGGAAGAGGCCAGAGAGACCACTGAGCTCAGTCCAGAGGGTCTAAGGTGTCCTCAACAACACATTACCACAGCTGGTAAAGGCAGTAACACCAGTGACACCAGTAAAACTCCACATTACCACAGCTGGTAAAGGCAGTAACACCAGTGACACCAGTAAAACTCCACATTAACACAGCTGGTAAAGGCAGTAACACCAGTAAAACTCCACATTAACACAGCTGGTAAAGGCAGTAACACCAGTGACACCAGTAAAACTCCACATTACCACAGCTGGTAAAGGCAGTAACACCAGTGACACCAGTAAAACTCCACATTACCACAGCTGGTAAAGGCAGTAACACCAGTGACACCAGTAAAACTCCACATTAACACAGCTGGTAAAGGCAGTAACACCAGTGACACCAGTAAAACTCCACATTACCACAGCTGGTAAAGGCAGTAACACCAGTGACACCAGTAAAACTCCACATTAACACAGCTGGTAAAGGCAGTAACACCAGTAGAACTCCACATTAACACAGCTGGTAAAGGCAGTAACACCAGTGACACCAGTAAAACTCCACATTAACACAGCTGGTAAAGGCAGTAACACCAGTGACACCAGTAAAACTCCACATAACACCAGCTGGAAAAGGCAGTAACACCAGTGAACCCAGTAAAACTCCACATTACCCCAGCTGGTAAAGGCAGTAACACCAGTGACACCAGTAAAACTCCACATTACACAGCTGGTAAAGGCAGTAACACCAGTGACCAGTAGAACTCCACATTAACACAGCTGGTAAAGGCAGTAACACCAGTGACACCAGTAAAACTCCACATTAACACAGCTGGTAAAGGCAGTAACACCAGTGACACCAGTAAAACTCCACATTACCACAGCTGGTAAAGGCAGTAACACCAGTGACACCAGTAAAACTCCACATTACCACAGCTGGTAAAGGCAGTAACACCAGTGACACCAGTAAAACTCCACATTAACACAGCTGGTAAATGCAGTAACACCAGTAGAACTCCACATTAACACAGCTGGTAAAGGCAGTAACACCAGTGACACCAGTAAAACTCCACATTACCACAGCTGGTAAAGGCAGTAACACCAGTGACACCAGTAAAACTCCACATTACCACAGCTGGTAAAGGCAGTAACACCAGTGACACCAGTAAAACTCCACATTAACACAGCTGGTAAAGGCAGTAACACCAGTGACACCAGTAAAACTCCACATTAACACAGCTGGTAAAGGCAGTAACACCAGTGACACCAGTAAAACTCCACATTAACACAGCTGGTAAAGGCAGAAACACCAGTGACACCAGTAAAACTCCACATTAACACAGCTGGTAAAGGCAGTAACACCAGTGACACCAGTAAAACTCCACATTAACACAGCTGGTAAATGCAGTAACACCAGTGACACCAGTAAAACTCCACATTAACACAGCTGGTAAAGGCAGTAACACCAGTGACACCAGTAAAACTCCACAATAACACAGCTGGTAAAGGCAGTAACACCAGTGACACCAGTAAAACTCCACATTAACACAGCTGGTGAAGGCAGTAACACCAGTGACACCAGTAAAACTCCACATTAACACAGCTGGTAAAGGCAGTAACACCAGTGACACCAGTAAAACTCCACATTAACACAGCTGGTAAAGGCAGAAACACCAGTGACACCAGTAAAACTCCACATTAACACAGCTGGTAAAGGCAGTAACACCAGTGACACCAGTAAAACTCCACATTACCACAGCTGGTAAAGGCAGTAACACCAGTAACACCAGTAAAACACCACATTACCACAGCTGGTAAAGGCAGTAACACCAGTGATACCAGTAAAACTCCACATTAACACAGCTGGTAAATGCAGTAACACCAGTGACACCAGTAAAACACCACATTAACACAGCTGGTAAAGGCAGTAACACCAGTAAAACTCCACATTAACACAGCTGGTAAAGGCAGTAACACCAGTAACACCAGTAAAACTCCACATTAACACAGCTGGTAAAGGCAGTAACACCAGTAAAACTCCACATTAACACAGCTGGTAAAGGCAGTAACACCAGTGACACCAGTAAAACTCCACATTAACACAGCTGGTAAAGGCAGTAACACCAGTGACACCAGTAAAACTCCACATTAACACAGCTGGTAAAGGCAGTAACACCAGTGACACCAGTAAAACTCCACATTAACACAGCTGGTAAAGGCAGTAACACCAGTGACACCAGTAAACTCACATTAACACAGCTGGTGAGGCAGTAACACCAGTAAACCTCCACATTAACACAGCTGGTAAAGGCAGTAACACCAGTAACACCAGTAAAACTCCACATTAACACAGCTGGTAAAGGCAGTAACACCAGTAAAACTCCACATTAACACAGCTGGTAAAGGCAGTAACACCAGTAAAACTCCACATTAACACAGCTGGTAAAGGCAGTAACACCAGTGACACCAGTAAAACTCCACATTAACACAGCTGGTAAAGGCAGTAACACCAGTGACACCAGTAAAACTCCACATTAACACAGCTGGTAAAGGCAGTAACACCAGTGACACCAGAAAACTCCACATTAACACAGCTGGTAAAGGCAGTAACACCAGTAACACCAGTAAAACTCCACATTAACACAGCTGGTAAAGGCAGTAACACCAGTGACACCAGAAAACTCCACATTAACACAGCTGGTAAAGGCAGTAACACCAGTAACACCAGTAAAACTCCACATTAACACAGTTGGTAAAGGCAGTAACACCAGTAACACCAGTAAAACTCCACATTAACACAGCTGGTAGAGGCAGTAACACCAGTGACACCAGTAAAACTCCACATTACCACGGCTGGTAGAGGCAGTAACACCAGTGACACCAGTAAAACTCCACATTAACACAGCTGGTAAAGGCAGTAACACCAGTGACACCAGTAAAACTCCACATTAACACAGCTTGTAAAGGCAGTAACACCAGTAACATCAGTAAAACTCCACATTAACACAGCTGGTAAAGGCAGTAACACCAGTGACACCAGTAAAACTCCACATTAACACAGCTGGTAAAGGCAGTAACACCAGTAAAACTCCACATTAACACAGCTGGTAAAGGCAGTAACACCAGTGACACCAGTAAAACTCCACATTACCACAGCTGGTAAAGGCAGTAACACCAGTGACACCAGTAAAACTCCACATTACCACAGCTGGTAAAGGCAGTAACACCAGTGACACCAGTAAAACTCCACATTAACACAGCTGGTAAAGGCAGTAACACCAGTAAAACTCCACATTAACACAGCTGGTAAAGGCAGTAACACCAGTGACACCAGTAAAACTCCACATTACCACAGCTGGTAAAGGCAGTAACACCAGTGACACCAGTAAAACTCCACATTACCACAGCTGGTAAAGGCAGTAACACCAGTGACACCAGTAAAACTCCACATTACCACAGCTGGTAAAGGCAGTAACACCAGTGACACCAGTAAAACTCCACATTACCACGGCTGGTAGAGGCAGTAACACCAGTGACACCAGTAAAACTCCACATTAACACAGCTGGTAAAGGCAGTAACACCAGTGACACCAGTAAAACTCCACATTAACACAGCTGGTAAAGGCAGTAACACCAGTGACACCAGTAAAACTCCACATTAACACAGCTGGTAAAGGCAGTAACACCAGTAGAACTCCACATTAACACAGCTGGTAAAGGCAGTAACACCAGTGACACCAGTAAAACTCCACATTACCACAGCTGGTAAAGGCAGTAACACCAGTGACACCAGTAAAACTCCACATTACCACAGCTGGTAAAGGCAGTAACACCAGTGACACCAGTAAAACTCCACATTAACACAGCTGGTAAAGGCAGTAACACCAGTGACACCAGTAAAACTCCACATTACCACAGCTGGTAAAGGCAGTAACACCAGTGACACCAGTAAAACTCCACATTACCACAGCTGGTAAAGGCAGTAACACCAGTGACACCAGTAAAACTCCACATTAACACAGCTGGTAAAGGCAGTAACACCAGTAAAACTCCACATTAACACAGCTGGTAAAGGCAGTAACACCAGTGACACCAGTAAAACTCCACATTACCACAGCTGGTAAAGGCAGTAACACCAGTGACACCAGTAAAACTCCACATTACCACAGCTGGTAAAGGCAGTAACACCAGTGACACCAGTAAAACTCCACATTAACACAGCTGGTAAAGGCAGTAACACCAGTGACACCAGTAAAACTCCACATTAACACAGCTGGTAAAGGCAGTAACACCAGTAACACCAGTAAAACTCCACATTAACACAGCTGGTAGAGGCAGTAACACCAGTGACACCAGTAAAACTCCACATTACCACGGCTGGTAGAGGCAGTAACACCAGTGACACCAGTAAAACTCCACATTAACACAGCTGGTAAAGGCAGTAACACCAGTGACACCAGTAAAACTCCACATTAACACAGCTGGTAAAGGCAGTAACACCAGTGACACCAGTAAAACTCCACATTAACACAGCTGGTAAAGGCAGTAACACCAGTGACACCAGTAAAACTCCACATTAACACAGCTGGTAAAGGCAGTAACACCAGTAAAACTCCACATTAACACAGCTGGTAAAGGCAGTAACACCAGTGACACCAGTAAAACTCCACATTAACACAGCTGGTAAAGGCAGTAACACCAGTGACACCAGTAAAACTCCACATTAACACAGCTGGTAAAGGCAGTAACACCAGTGACACCAGTAAAACTCCACATTAACACAGCTGGTAAAGGCAGTAACACCAGTAAAACTCCACATTAACACAGCTGGTAAAGGCAGTAACACCAGTGACACCAGTAAAACTCCACATTAACACAGCTGGTAAAGGCAGTAACACCAGTGACACCAGTAAAACTCCACATTAACACAGCTGGTAAAGGCAGTAACACCAGTGACACCAGTAAAACTCCACATTAACACAGCTGGTAAAGGCAGTAACACCAGTGACACCAGTAAAACTCCACATTAACACAGCTGGTAAAGGCAGTAACACCAGTGACACCAGTAAAACTCCACATTAACACAGCTGGTAAAGGCAGTAACACCAGTGACACCAGTAAAACTCCACATTACCACAGCTGGTAAAGGCAGTAACACCAGTGACACCAGTAAAACTCCACATTAACACAGCTGGTAAAGGCAGTAACACCAGTAAAACTCCACATTACCACGGCTGGTAGAGGCAGTAACACCAGTGACACCAGTAAAACTCCACATTAACACAGCTGGTAAAGGCAGTAACACCAGTGACACCAGTAAAACTCCACATTAACACAGCTGGTAAAGGCAGTAACACCAGTGACACCAGAAAACTCCACATTAACACAGCTGGTAAAGGCAGTAACACCAGTAACACCAGTAAAACTCCACATTAACACAGCTGGTAAAGGCAGTAACACCAGTGACACCAGTAAAACTCCACATTAACACAGCTGGTAGAGGCAGTAACACCAGTGACACCAGTAAAACTCCACATTAACACAGCTGGTAAACGCAGTAACACCAGTAAAACTCCACATTAACACAGCTGGTAAAGGCAGTAACACCAGTGACACCAGTAAAACTCCACATTAACACAGCTGGTAAAGGCAGTAACACCAGTAACACCAGTAAAACTCCACATTAACACAGCTGGTAAAGGCAGTAACACCAGTGACACCAGTAAAACTCCACATTAACACAGCTTGTAAAGGCAGTAACACCAGTAACATCAGTAAAACTCCACATTAACACAGCTGGTAAAGGCAGTAACACCAGTAACACCAGTAAAACACCACATTAACAAGGCTCCGTAACATGTAAACTCCACATTAACACAGCTTGTAAAGGCAGTAACACCAGTAACATCAGTAAAACTCCACATTAACACAGCTGGTAAAGGCAGTAACACCAGTAACACCAGTAAAACACCACATTAACACAGCTGGTAAAGGCAGTAACACCAGTAACACCAGTAAAACACCACATTACCACAGCTGGTAAAGGCAGTACACCAGTGACACCAGTAAAACTCCACATTATTACACACGGCTGTGAGGCAGTAACACCAGTAACACAGTAAAACTCCACATTAACACAGCTGGTAAAGGCAGTAACACCAGTAACACCAGTAAAACTCACATTAACACAGCTGGTAGAGGCAGTAACACCAGTGACACCAGTAAAACTCCGCATTAACACACAGCAGTAACACCAGTAACATCAGTAAAACTCCACATTAACACAGCTGGTAAAGGCAGTAACACCAGTAACACCAGTAAAACACCACATTAACACAGCTGGTAAAGGCAGTAACACCAGTAACACCAGTAAAACACCACATTACCACAGCTGGTAAAGGCAGTATTACCAGTGACACCAGTAAAACTCCACATTAACACAGCTGGTAAAGGCAGTAACAACAGTAACACCAGTAAAACTCCACATCAACACAGCTGGTAAAGGCAGTAACACCAGTAACACCAGTAAAACTCCACATTAACACAGCTGGTAAAGGCAGTAACACCAGTGACACCAGTAAAAGTCCAGCAGAGGCAGATGTTCGAAACCAATGACTGCTTCATCACTGTCATCTCAACATCAGACAGTCCTAACGGACCCTGTACAGTCCAATTAATCCACATTCAGGTTTTAATCACATGTTTTTCTCCCTGCTGAATAATTGATCAAAATCAATCAACATCTCTGACAGCACTAGTTTAAAATAAAATTAAAGTGACGGCAGTTATAACACAGGATAGGCCGTTCTCCTCTTATTGCAAGTATTCTTTTCTTATTTCTGTACTTTTTTAGTCTTTTGTGTCGAAGCATTCAACAACTTTTAACTCTTTAAAATCTATGGGATGGCCGGAGCTTCATTTGCATATCTACTTTTAACCGTGGGTGGAATTTCAACCTAATGAGACAGAGCAATGATTCTTTTTGCATATCAAACCAGAGGAGTTACACTAAAGGCCCAAACACACGGGCGGGACGGACGTGGAACGGACTCCGCAGAGGTCCGCAAGGCCCAAATTTTACGGCCACGTGGACTCCGCGTGTATTTTTCCCATCAACCCGCATTAAATGTGACACTGACCTGCATTTTGTTCCTCTGTGCAGCGTTGACCGGTGAGCGGTGACTCCCTGAGAGGAGAGGGAGTGGGGCTAGGCGCCCAACTAGATCATCAAAGTTTTCACGTGTCATTTGGAAGTATTGAAAATGTTTTTCCACGTCAGTACTTGGCATGTCCTTCACCAACATGGCATACTCCCCTTCCTCGTCTCTTGTGGCATTTAATGGCCGTACAAACCACCGTCTCTTAATTTTATTGCTTTGCAAAGCCAGCAGGCTTCATCAGTGTAGGACGCCATGACAGAAAAATGTAAACAACACACAAGGATTGTGGGAAACGTAGGATTTCACGTAAATTTCACAGGAAACTACTACGCGGCAGTGCGCTCCACGCGGAGTCCGCTCCGCTCACAGCACGCTGGAGTTCAGGCCTCAACACATCACACATTCAGTGTGTCCCAGAGTTCGGTTTCCTTCTAGAAATATCCATCCTTCCTTCCTTCCTTCCTTCCTTCCTTCCTTCCTTCCTGCCTTCCTGCCTTCCAGTAATGTAGTATAAAGCACACACATAAAAACATTATCATATAATCTTGGCTATAAATGTGTAGTTTTCTTGAGGTCAGCATGGTCTTCTGCAAACACACGTATGCTCTAAAGTCTCTGGCACACTCAGAGACTTGATTTCACCACTGTAAATAGATTATTTTTATAACGATGCTGTCTTTTTGCATATTGAGCAGAACTTCATTTTATTTTCGTTTTTGCCACAGTTCATAAAGATTAATGGATTTAATAAATGAAGTTATGAACATACTTAAAATAATTTTTTGTGGTTTGAAATGATCTGGTGCAACATTTTTACATTCACAGCTTTGAGGGATAGAGCAGTGACATCTCTGTATTTAGGAAAATGTGTTTTTTAAAAAACACTTTTCTTTTTTCTTATGTTTTTTGCACTTTTGAGAGATTTAATTTGTTACAATGGACTTATCACATACACATATCATTAAAGTTTTAGTTCTATCGGTTGTATTTATGTTCTATGCCAGGTCACAGAGGGTTAAAAACCCCAGGATGACTGGGAAATCTTCTGATTCTGATCCTGATAAATATTCATCAGAAAGTAAAAACCCAGCTGCTAACTGCTGACCTGCAGCTTTTAGATGATGTGATTTTAGTTTTTCTGTGAAATAATCCTGATACATACCAGTCATGTCCTGAAGGGTAGAGGATTCTGGGTAATCCTCGTCCCTCTCCTGCTGTGGACATCCTGGTTTACTGAACTCAAACTCATCAGTAGAAACCTCCCCATGCTCCACCTTGACTTCAGAGACGATCTGCCAGGACTGACGGCCCCCATGATCCCCTGCAGAGCTCGAGCAGTGACTTCCTGTCCTCCCTGAAGAACCCAGCTGATGTCCACTGGCCTCTTCGTGAGGCTTTAAATTTGGCGGGGTACTTCCTGTGCAGGTAAAGGAGCTCTGGTGATACTGTCCCATCCCGTCTGGTGAAATTAAAGAGGTCTCTCCTTCCCCTCCAGCTGACCTGCGTCCTAAGACGGCGTCCATCTCTCTGAAGTATTTAAAGGTGCAGGGCTGAGAGCTGTCCACACTCCTCTGCAGTCTGGTTCTCATGTAGCTCGCCTTCAGAGTCTTGACCCGGAGTCGGCATTGGTGCGGACTCCTAAAGAACCCCATTTCACTCATCCGAGCAGAGAGGTGTTTGAAGACGTGACGGTTTCTGAGGTTTTCTGCCAAACTCTTCTGCACGCGCTCATCGCTCCAAGCACACAGCAGCACATGAGTCTCCTCAGCCGTCCAGTTGACGGAGCGCTCGGCCTCCCGTTTCTCTGCGGACAGACGGGTGTGAAACAGGAATTAAAGGATGAGGATTTCCTCAGAGGACTGTTAAATACCGTAGTTCTGAACAGGTCTACACGCCCCTGTAGCTGCTGTTTGTCAGATATAAAAGAGGAAACTCTCAGATGTGGCCGCTAAGCTCTGATGAAGGCTAAGGGTTGAAAAGTGTTCAGTGACCTGGCCTTTAAGTTCTTCATTCATAATGTTTGTGTTTCTCATGTTTGGAGTGCCTGGATTCCTCTTTTTAACCTGGACATTTCTCCGCCTGTTCTCCGAGAACACCCAGCTTTGTTCTACAGTCGTTTATTCTCTGAAGGCTTTTTCACTACAAGCCCACATTAGATGGCAGATACATATATCCATATCAGATATCTGTGTCCATATATAAACCCCTTCAGTATCAGTTTAAATCAGGATGTCAGCCTCTGGCAGAGTTAGGACCAACTCTGACAAAGACCACATCAGGATGAAAATGCTTTCATCACTAAACATGAAGCGCTTTATTCTCCCTGCACATGTCTGAAGATGGTTTATTGATGGTTCTGCCTTTAGTCTTCCTTTACTGTAGTTGAGAATTTATGATTTTCAGTGTTTTGACTGAATTTGTGTTCCTCATGCTGCAGAGCTGAATCCTCTCAGAGGAAATCAGAGTTAAGGTTGGAGTCATGGCGGTAGTTTGGTAATGTTTGAACATAAATGTAGACCACAGAAGTCATGGTGTTATTCAGTCTTCATATCTGTGCTCTGTATCAGTGAGGACAGAAATGTTAGTACATATATCACTGTATCACTGCATCCCTAATCCTGACATGTTTATTCCACAGAAACGATGATTTTAACAGCTGTGTTCAGATGTCTTAGAGCTGCTATATCCTGGTGATTTTATATTTTTATATATTGGGAATGATCAAGAATCTATCTAGAGCAGGGGGTTCTCAACCTTTTCAGCCCTGGACCCCAAAAATAAAGGTTCCAGAGACCGGGGACCCCCACTGGACCTGAAGGTGGCTGAACAGCCATGAACATGCTAGAATAGTCATGTGGAGACAAGGCCGTCCATAATGGGGGATAAAGGGGAAGGTTTCTGGGATTCAGCCAAACTGGGGTCCAGCAAAATCCTGGTCCATTGGGAAGTTAAGCTTAAAATGAAATAACTTTTGTTAAAAACATATTTAAAATGGGTAAAAGATGTTGCTTAAGTTTGTGAATAATGGAAAAAAATGGTGAAAAAGGTGTTGAAATTGGATTATTTAAAGAACATAAATGGGTTAAAAGTGGCAAAAATTAGATAAAAGTGACCAAAAATTGATTAAATCGACAAGATTGGGTACAAAAAGTGGTAAAAGTGGATTAAAAAGTGGCTGAATTAGCTTTAAAGTAAAAAAAAGATGGTTTATTGATGGTTCTGCCTTTAGTCTTCCTTTACTGTAGTTGAGAATTTATGATTTTCAGTGTTTTGACTGAATTTGTGTTCCTCATGCTGCAGAGCTGAATCCTCTCAGAGGAAATCAGAGTTAAGGTTGGAGTCATGGCGGTAGTTTGGTAATGTTTGAACATAAATGTAGACCACAGAAGTCATGGTGTTATTCAGTCTTCATATCTGTGCTCTGTATCAGTGAGGACAGAAATGTTAGTACATATATCACTGTATCACTGCATCCCTAATCCTGACATGTTTATTCCACAGAAACGATGATTTTAACAGCTGTGTTCAGATGTCTTAGAGCTGCTATATCCTGGTGATTTTATATTTTTATATATTGGGAATGATCAAGAATCTATCTAGAGCAGGGGTTCTCAGTGTCTCAGCCCTGGACCCCAAAAATAAAGGTTCCCCTGACCCCAAGGTTGAGAACCCTGATCTACAGGACTGTGAAAGTTCCTCCTTCATGTTGGAACATCAGACAAGGACCATAAAACTCAGAAGGATCTCTTTAAACAGAACCAGAGGCCTTAGAAAGAACTGAACTTATTTAAAATGGGTAAAAGATGTTGCTTAAGTTTGTGAATAATGGAAAAAAATGGTGAAAAAGGTGTTGAAATTGGATTATTTAAAGAACATAAATGGGTTAAAAGTGGCAAAAATTAGATAAAAGTGACCAAAAATTGATTAAATCGACAAGATTGGGTACAAAAAGTGGTAAAAGTGGATTAAAAAGTGGCTGAATTAGCTTTAAAGTAAAAAAAAACGAGGTAAAGTAGGTGGACTGGGATGAAAAATTGATATAAACTGGCAAAAATAGGTTAACTGTGATTAAAATGGGCAAAAAGGGGTGTAAAAATTGGTTAATAGTGGCAATAATGAGGCAAAAATAGGCAGAAGGTAGCACAGTTTGGTTTAGAAGTGACAAAACAGGCAGAAAAAGGTGGTGGAAAGGGTTTTAATGTGCACAGGTGGGTTCTAAGGGGTGATAGAATTAAATGTTTAATAGTGATGAAAAAGGGTTAAGCATTGGTGTAAAGTGGCAAAAGTGTAATTTAAAAAATATTCGTAGTTTTTTTTAAGGCATCTGGAGACCCCCTCTCAGTGTCTCGCGACCCCCAATGGGGTCCCGACCCCAAGGTTGAGAACCCCTGATCTACAGGACTGTGAAAGTTCCTCCTTCATGTTCGAACATCAGACAAGGACCTAAAACTCAGACGATCTCTTTAAACAGAACCAGAGGCCTTAGAAAGAACTGAACTAGCCTCCTGAAGTCTGCAGCTCTTTGACTAATAATAGATCTAATAATAATAATAATAATAATAATAATAATAGATTTAATAATAATAATAATAATAATAATAATAATAATAATAGATCTAATAATAATAATAATAATAATAATAATAGATCTAATAATAATAATAATAATAATAATAATAATAATAATAATAATAATAATAATAATAATAATAATAATAATAATAGATCTAATAATAATAATAATAATAATAATAATAATAGATCTAATAATAATAATAATAATAATAATAATAAATCTAATAATAATAATAATAATAAAACTACTACTACTACTAATGATAATAATAATAGATATAATAATCATAATAATAATAATAATAATAGATCTAATAATAATAATAATAATAATAATAATAATAATAATAATCACAGATCTAATAATAATAATAATAATAATAATAATAATAATAGATGTAATAATAATAATAATAATAATAATAATAATAGATGTAATAATAATAATAATAATAGATGTAATAATAATAATAATAATAATAATAATAATAGATCTAATAATAGATGTAATAATAATAGACCTGTATCATAATAATAATAGATCTGTATCAATAATAATAATAATAAACCTGTATCAGTGCAAAACCCGGTCCTAGACCTGTATCAGGGATAAACCCGGTCCTAGACCTGTATCAGGGCTAAACCCGGTCCTAGACCTGTATCAGGGCTAAACCCGGTCCTAGACCTGTATCAGGGCTAAATCCGGTCCTAGACCTGTATCAGGGCTAAACCCGGTCCTAGACCTGTATCAGGGCTAATTCCGGTCCTAGACCTGTATCAGGGATAAACCCGGTCCTAGACCTGTATCAGGGCTAAATCCGGTCCTAGACCTGTATCAGGGCTAAACCCGGTCCTAGACCTGTATCAGGGCTAAATCCGGTCCTAGACCTGTATCAGGGCTAAACCCGGTCCTAGACCTGTATCAGGGCTAAATCCGGTCCTAGACCTGTATCAGGGCTAAACCCGGTCCTAGACCTGTATCAGGGCTAAATCCGGTCCTAGACCTGTATCAGGGCTAAATCCGGTCCTAGACCTGTATCAGGGCTAAACCCGGTCCTAGACCTGTATCAGGGCTAAATCCGGTCCTAGACCTGTATCAGGGCTAAACCCGGTCCTAGACCTGTATCAGGGCTAAACCCGGTCCTAGACCTGTATCAGGGCTAAACCCGGTCCTAGACCTGTATCAGGGCTAAACCGGGTCAAAGCTTTGAATCAGAGCAGTTAGCGGCTAACAGCACAGCTAGCTCCCTGACGGTAAATGTAGTTCTGTGTCTCTCCGCCGCGGTGAACTACAAACAAACATGGCGGTTGGTTGAATTATACTTACTTCTAGTGGTAGAGACGAAGTTGGTGGAGTTGATGATCGGAGGATTCATTTTATCAGCTGGAGAAAAATGTAAACAATCTTCCCAGCACAGCGACACGCCTGTCTTCCGGTGGACACTGAATCAACGCGTGACGTCATGACGCAAAGTTAAACAGACAATGACTGTAATAAAATAAAATAAAATAAAACATTATTTTCAAATCAAATGAGCTTTAAAACTCCGTAGTAACCAAAAAATAACTGGATAGCAACATATAATGTTAAAATAAAATGTAATTGAATAGATTATAATAAAATATCAGTTAAAATCGTTTTCCTAATTTAATTAATTATAAAATAAAAATGTAAAAGCAAGAAAAATAGATATGAAACATTTGAACAGGAGACTTTTTTTTTTCTTTTTTCAGTATTAATCCATTTTTTCTGTTAGTTTAAATCACTTTATTTATTTTGTTTCCCACTGATGATTTTGATTATTATCACTGGTTTGATAAATAATAATAATAATAATAATAATAATAATTATAAGTATTATTATTAGTAGTAGTAGTAGTAGTTGTTGTTGTATTTCGAATCAGTCAAACTTTATTTAAAAAAATAAAAATAAAACATGATGACACACAGCATCAACAAATCTGTCATAAATAAAGGGTTCTGTTAGAACAGGAACTTTAAAAACTAAGGCAACATGATGTTGAAAGTTACACTGAGGAAACAGGACGTTAGGTTGAAATGTAGAAATGAATAAAATGAGCAAAAACAGAAAAAAGATGCTAAAATGATGATAAAACAATGAATGATTATCAGCAAAATTCACTGAAATACTTCTAGAAAGCTGTTACATCTGATAAAATAAGGAGACACTACTAAAGACAACCCTGACAATAAAGTAGAGTCAGATAAAACCTGGATTTAAACAATGATATTACATTTAGGCCAAATCCAGATTAAACAGGTCAGTCTGGAGTCTTCCCTTTACAAACATAAGCTCAGGTGTGGCCTCGGGTGTTCAGGTAAACTGTAGTGTTTAAACTAACAGTAACAGGACACCTGAGGACTCTACTGGACCCAGAAAAGACCATCAGATCAATATTAAGGTTTAAGACCATCAGGAGCTTTAACACCAATAAAAGAATCTAACAATAAATTATTCTGCTCACTCTTTTAAATGTTGAAAATGTGGAAACAGTCATTTTGATGAATCCATGCCAATAAAACCTGTTAACTGAAAAAATCTGATTTATTTTCTTCTTAAATGTCATTCATATTGTGTTTAGATTTTCGTCCATTTCTTTATCCTCCAAAAATCAATATTTTACCTTTAGACACCTTTAAATTATTAATATTGGCCCATGAGAGCATTAGAGTTTGATTTAAAATCACTTTAAAGGATTTTTCATTTCATCAAACATGACTTTTATTTTCCATCTGGAAAACAAAAAAGAATCTTTAATCAGAAATAAATCCAGTGTAAGAATAAAGGCTGACTGTCAAACCACAACAGGCACCACATCCTCCATTTACATGTCTAAAAGCTTTCTGGTGCATTCTGGGTAATTCACACCTCTATTAACTGTCGTCAGCGTACTGTGAGATGAGCTGAGGCCCATTTGAACAGACGGATGTGAACGAATCGTCAGAGACAGGATTCTCTCTCTGCATAAGAACAGATTAGAGGAAACAGCTCAGATCCAGATCTCTGCTGACCCTCCAGACTCTACACCCACCATCCAGGGACTCTGTTGGTGGTGGTGGTGGGGGGGCGACAGGGCTGCTCATGTAGATTCAGTCTGCTCATCTCCATCTCTACAGCACTGACCTTCACCAACGTTCACCACTGTCACTGACGTTCAGTGATGTTCACTGACGGTCACTGACGTTCACCGACGGTCACTGACGTTCACCGACGGTCACTGACGTTCACCGACGGTCACTGACGTTCACCGACGGTCACTGACGTTCACTGATGTTCACCGACGGTCACTGACGTTCACCGACGGTCACTGACGTTCACTGATGTTCACCAACATTCACTGACCTTCACCGATGTTCACTGACATTCACTAATGACGTTCACTGTTGTTCACTGACGGTCACTGAAGGTCACTGAAGGTCACTGACGGTCACTGACGGTCACTGAAGGTCACTGACATTCTCAGACTTTCACCGACGGTCACCGATGGTCACTGAAGGTCACTGACGGTCACTGACGGTCACTGAAGGTCACTGAAGGTCACTGACGGTCACTGACGGTCACTGAAGGTCACTGACATTCTCAGACTTTCACCGACGGTCACCGATGGTCACTGAAGGTCACCGACGGTCACTGACGTTCACTGATGTTCACCAACATTCACTGACCTTCACCGATGTTCACTGACATTCACTAATGACGTTCACTGTTGTTCACTGACGGTCACTGACGGTCACTGAAGGTCACTGACGGTCACTGACCGTCACCGACGGTCACTGACGTTCACCGACGGTCACTGACGTTCACCGACAGTCACTGACGTTCACTGATGTTCACCAACATTCACTGACCTTCACCGATGTTCACTGACATTCACTAATGACGTTCACTGTTGTTCACTGACGGTCACTGAAGGTCACTGAAGGTCACTGACGGTCACTGAAGGTCACTGACAGTCTTAGACGTTCACTGGCGGTCACCGACGGTCACCGACGGTAACCGACGGTCACTGACGGTCACTGAAGGTCACCGACAGTCACTGATGGTCAATGATGTTCACCGACGTTCACTGATGTTCACCGATGTTCACTGATGTTCACCGACGGTCACTGACGTTCACTGATGTTCACCGACGTTCACTGATGTTCACCGACGGTCACCGACGGTCACTGACGGTCACCGACTTTCACTGATGTTCACTGACGTTCACGGACGGTCACTGATGTTCACGGACGGTCGCTGATGTTCACTGATGTTCATCGATGGTCACTGATGTTCACCGACGGTCACTGACGTTCACCGACGGTCACTGACGTTCAACGACAGTCACTGATGTTCACCGACGGTCACTGACGTTCACTGATGTTCACCGACGGTCACTGACGTTCACTGATGTTCACCGACGGTCACCGACGGTCACTGATGTTCACTGACATTCACTAATGATGTTCACTGTTGTTCACTGACGGTCACTGACGGTCACTGACGTTCACTGAAGGTCACTGACATTCTGCTGAAACCATCACCGACAACTCACTGACGGTCACTGATGTTCACACACTCACTGACGATACTGATGTTTACCGAGTCACCGACATCACTGATGTTCACTGATGTTCACTGGGGTCACTTTAATGTCACTGTATGTTCACTGATGTTCACATGGAGTTATCCTCCACTGCTGCTCACTCCATTCTTTCACTAGAACATTCTGCAGTGTCACTGACAGTCACTGATGTTCACTGACATTCACTAATGATGTTCACTGTTGTTCACTGACGTTCACTGATGTTCACCGACGGTCACCGACGTTCACTGACATTCACTAATGACGTTCACTGTTGTTCACTGACGGTCACTGAAGGTCACTGACGGTCACTGAAGGTCACTGACATTCTTAGACGTTCACCGACGGTCACCGACGGTCACTGAAGGTCACTGACGGTCACTGACGGTCACTGAAGGTCACTGACGGTCACTGAAGGTCACTGACATTCTCAGACGTTCACCGACGGTCACTGATGTTCACCAACATTCACTGACCGTCACCGATGTTCACTGACATTCACTAATGATGTTCACTGTTGTTCACTGACGTTCACTGATGTTCACCGACAGTCACTGATGTTCACCGACGGTCACTGATGTTCACCGATGTTCACCGACGGTCACTGATGTTCACTGATGTTCACCGACGGTCACTGATGTTCACCGACGGTCACTGACGTTCACTGATGTTCACCAACATTCACTGACCGTCACCGATGTTCACTGACATACACTAATGACGTTCACTGTTGTTCACTGACGGTCACTGAAGGTCACTGAAGGTCACTGACGGTCACTGACGGTCACTGAAGGTCACTGACATTCTCAGACTTTCACCGACGGTCACCGATGGTCACTGAAGGTCACTGACGGTCACTGACGGTCACTGACGTTCACCGACGGTCACTGACGTTCACTGATGTTCACCAACATTCACTGACCTTCACCGATGTTCACTGACATTCACTAATGACGTTCACTAGGAGTTCACTGAAGCTGGTCACTGTTTCACTAATAAGACAGTCACTTCTCTGTAACCTAGAGTGTTGGAAGACTGACACCATGATTATCACTGAGTCACTGAGCTTCACCGATCTTAAAGACAGGAGCACTGATGTTCACCAGCTCATTCACTGAAACCTTCACCGATGTTCACTGCCCTTTCACTAATGAGGCCACTGTTGTTCACTGACGGTCACTGAATATCACTCTTCTGGTCACTGAAGCTCAGAGACACTGCAGATTCTCTGCGCTGTGATTAGACGTTCACTGGCGGCAGGTCAGTGAGCACCAGAGGTAAGATGAGGTACAGACGGTCACTGAAGGTCACTGAAATTCTGTGAGAGGACTGACGGTCACTGACGTGTCTGCATGCTGCTCTCTGACACTAACTCTGCAGGAGCCGTCAGGTCCCCTGCTGAAACCATCACAAGGCTGTTTAGAGCAGCAGCTTTCAAACTCTACACCCATCAGGCTCAACAGATATGGACAGAGCAGTATTCCTGGACATCTGTCTCAGTCCACCAGCAGGGACTTTCAGACAATGTATTCAGGCTGACCTGAGGAAGCAGAAGTTATCCTCCTTCTAACTGCAGGAAGCCTCCATTCTTTCCCCAGAAGCATTCTGCAGTGTTTCCTCAGCCCTGATTAACACTTTCTAGTTTGAGCCAGTCAAATCCCTCTGAACCCTTCAAACCAGGTCTCTACAGTCCTCCGTTGGTCTCTGGGCCACAGTCACTCTGGAACAGAAAAGAACCTTCTGGATGAGATTAATTGTAATTACCTGCAGAACTTCTGAGATTAATCTCTATTTTTTGGTATTGACAGCCCTGATTATCATTGTTATGATTCTGTGTAATCTAACCCAGTTATAAAGCCCCGTTCTCACATTAAGATGTTCACTGAGAGAGTTGTTCTGGTCTGGGTCCTTCTACAAGCAAAGGTGAACATGCAGGTATGTAGATAACAACATATTACTGATATTTTTCTCATCTGTATTTCAGTGCTGTAGTTTTTTTTTTCTTTTACTTGATGATTATTTCCCCTCTATTGTGAGCTGTTGTTAAAAACACATTTCCCCCAGTGGAGGGTCAGTAAAGGTTCATTTCACCGTTTCTTATTGAAGTGCCAGAGTAGAAGCAGAGACGGGGGCCGTAATCAGTCAGATAAATGCACACATCCTGAAGGATGTTCTCAACACCACCATCCACCAACATGGAAGAGCAAATACAGAGATCAGAGAGGAGGAGGGGAGCGGAGGCAGTCGGCTAGACCTTCAGCTCATTACTCATTCATGCCTCCAGGCTAACCCCCCCCCCATCTCCATCCAGCAGCCTGCTGAGGAACATTCATACTCTCCTCTCACAGAGGCATCCCTGCATCCACACAGACAAAGACGGACTGATCCTCTGACGGTGAGGATCAGATTCTCCTCTAATTACCTCATTTACAGCCTTATTATTATTCATAAATACTCTTTAAGACATGCAGTGCAGGAAGACTAGGAGTTAGAAGCTGGATTTTAGTAAATGTTTCACTAATAAGACAGTAAAGCCACTTCTCTGTAACCTAGAGTGTTGGAAGACTGACACCATGATTATCAGGAAACTGAGCTGCTATAAAGAGCTTACCAGTGATCTTAAAGACAGGAGCAAATGTAATCAGCAGCTCATGTTACACAGAAATACACAGAACTGCCCTTTAGATAAAGAGGCCAGCCTTTACTCTGCAGCCAAACTAAATATCAACTCTTCTGGTCCCTGAAGCTCAGAGACACTGCAGATTCTCTGCGCTGTGATTCGTGTTGCAGAGAAGCAGGTCAGTGAGCACAGAGAGGTAAGATGAGGTACAGACGGTGACGTCAGCTGAAGCTGTGAGAGGACTGAGGGATCCTACTGAGCGTGCTCTCTGCATGCTGCTCTCTGGCGACGCTCCCTCTTCCCTCCTTTCATGTCCCCTGACAACCTGCAGCGGTCAGGCTGTTTAGAGCAGCAGCTTTCAAACTGTCACAAACAAAGGCTCAACATGGGAGCAGAGCAGTGGTTCCTGGAATCTGTCTGTGGATGTGGAGCAGAGCGCTTTCAGAAAGCTCTCCTGCAGGCTGACCTGAGGAAGCAGAAGTCAACACATTCCTAACTCAGGAACCATAACAATATCTGTGCTCATCCCCACCAAGCACGCTTCCTCAGCCCTGTTAACACTTTCAGTTTTCAGCTCGCAGATACCGAATCCTGGGCAGCCCGGGACTCAACATGGAGCACACCTACAGCTGACAGCTCTGTAAGAACAATAACACACCAACAACCCTCATGGAAACACACGTGGCTGCAAATGCCAAACACACACACACCAACAAAACTAACTTAACGTAATGAAACTAACATTCTGCAGCACATCACAACATATGTGACCATACCGTACCGCATCTCACTGCAAAATAAAATATCCTGATAAAATCTCCTGTAGCATACTGCAAAGACTCATAATGTATCTGTCATACAGGAACGTAACTGATAATTGTAATGTAACCTATCAGAGCGAATTGAGATGTGTTATTGCAGTGTAACATGTTACCGTATCATTGCCACCTATGATCTCTGCCACTAACGTGATTTTACATGCCATTATTTAACGTCACATGGTAGGTGATACTGTTATCATGTGTGTGTTCATCTCTCTGATATCAGTGATTAGAGCTAACACGGTTATACTGGGGGGCTATGGGACATAGTTTGTCTTTGGTTTAATACGTTTCAGTTTGGCTTGCCAGATTTGTTGAATGATAATCAGGATAAAAATTCATAAATTGGAGCCAAAAAGTAAAAATTTAATTAGAAAGGGCCAAAAGTCAGAAATGAGGCCAGTTCATAAATATGAGCCAAAAAATATACATGATAAAATAAATATAATGTGATTTAAAGGTAAGAACTGCAGGGCATAAATTCATGTATGTGAGATTAAAATCATCATGTAGAAATAAGATAACTATTATTAGACTGTTTTCTCTCATTATATTGAATTTTTTTAACCCATAAATGTGATTCACAAACATCATTTCACCGCTGCTTTATCTATGAAGTTTTTTTTATTTCTTTTACTTTTGTCAGTTATGCTCCTTTACTCATGACAACATATAGTTTACATTACTACCCCTGAAAAAAATGTCCGAATGAAATATGGTTGAAAAACTGCACAAAATGAAGTTACTCACTACTTGAGTAGTCTTTTAATAAAGTACTGTTTAAATCTTACTCAAGTACTTATTTGTATGAGTATTTTTACTTCTACTTGAGTAATAATTATTGTAAAGGAACAGTACTTTTACTGGAGTTATGTATCTGTGTACTCTACCCACCATGGCGTATCCTAGAGGATTTCATCATCGTGTCCCATCAGTGTTTTCTACCATACTATAACATTTCCTAAGGTACGGTTTTCATGTAAAGGATGATTTCATATTGCATCGCACTGTATGTGATTTTAACATGTTGCTCTAGATGGTATCCTCATGACTCAGATTGTACAGAATCAGGTCCCCAAACCAAACCAAACCGAACCAAACCTGACCTAACCAAACCTAACCAAGCCAAGCCAAACCAAACCAAACCTAACCACCCCAAACCTGACCTAACCAAACCTAACCAAGCAAAACCAGACCACACCAAACCAAACCAAACCAGACCTCACCAAACCGAGCCAAGCCAAACCAGACCAAACCTAACCAGACCAAACCTGACCTAACAAAACCAAACCAAGCCAAACCAGACCAAACCAAACCAAAGCAAACCAAACCAAACCAAACCTGACCTAACCAAACCTAACCAAGCCAAACCTGACCTAACCAAAACTAACCAAGCCAAACCAGACCAAACCAGACCAAACCAAACCAAACCAAACCAGACCAAACCAAACCAAACCAAACCAAACCAAACCAGACCAAACCAAACCTAACCAAGCCAAACCAGACCAAACCAAACCAAACCGAACCAAACCTGACCTAACCAAACCTAACCAAGCCAAACCAGACCAAACCAAACCAAACCAAACCAAACCAAACCTGACCTAACCAAACCCAACCTAAGCAAATCATCAAATCATTAATCAAATCAAATGTTGAGATGCTAGAGCTGCCCCATCCCTGGCTGGTGGTCTCCTGGACATGGTGTTGGTCTCCTGGACATGGTGTTGGTCCCCTGGAAATGGTGTTGGTCTCCTGGACATGGTTTTGGGCTCCTGTATTTTATGTATGCAGAGCTATTTGAAGCCTTTCATTCTTTCTGAAACTCACAGCTCCTTCATCACCTCAGCCTGCATGAAACTGATTTAAACAGTCGACGTTCAGCCCTGCAGAGAACAGAGGCTATGGTGTTGAGCTGAGTTCCCACAGAGGACTGGGAGTCTCACGTCTCAACTGCTGATCGTCGCCCCTTTTTAGTGTTAATATTTCAGAGATCTCCTTTAGCTGTGAATGCAGCTGCAGAGCACATGCTCCTGCTGCACCAGGATGAACCACAGAGCTGAAGCAGCAGGTCAGCTACCACACATGATGGAGGCCTTCAGAGCCACAGTGATGTGGCATTCAGGGCCTCAGAGCTTTCCTGCTGCCTCTCACTGAAGTCCTGGCCTCGTCTTTGGACACCCTCTAATTACTCCCATTTTTATCATAGCCACCAATTAGCAGAGGCCGCTCCGACCAACTGAACTCAGGGCAGAGGATCTGAGCTTCAGATATTTACTGACAGTCCATGGCATCTGTGGGAGAAAAACACCACCATGGTGGATCAAGCTCCAGAGATGGGGAGGGGAGGAATCATATCAAATCAGACCAGATCGGATCAAATCAGATCAAACCGAGATGAACTGAACTGAACTGAAGTGAGACGAGACGAGATGAAACGAAATGAAACAAGCCAAGCTGTGCTGAACCAAAATCAAATCAGACCCAATCAAACCAACCAAACATAAAGAAAAACACCGGCGTTATGGATCAAAGTCTAGAGATGGAGAGAAGAGGAAGCATCCTGAGGAGTGAAGAGTTCTGTAAAACCTTCGGGATCTGGTTTTTTATGCTCCTTCATGTTTGTGTGTTTAAACTCTGATTGAGGCTCAGTTCTTCTTCAGGAGACCATGGTCCAGTACTCATGAATCCAGTCTGAGCAGACTGAAGCTTAGAGTGCCCAAGTCCTGGTCCTCATGCTGATCAAATGAACTGGACTTTGGGGTCGTGTACTCAGATGTGGGCCCAGGTCCCTGACGTGAACCACCGTTATGGGTTTAGTATGAAGAGCCTCTAAAACAGGGGTCGGAGCTCTAAAATTAAACCTCCTAAACACCGTTGATGCATCAGAAGACATGTAACCCAGCGGGCATTTCCACCTCCAGCTTTGTGTTCACATCCAAACAGGAAGTGAGGAGAACAAAGAGTTAAAGTCCAAAAATACCTCCCCACATACCGGCCCCTCTAAGATCAGGAGTCACATTCCTCCACTGTTTTTCTGCCAAATAAAGGGTTTGAGATTCTTACATAAGAGCGCTCAGAGCGTTTACATAAATGGTCAAAGTCGGTCAGAGAAACTCTCCGACCACGAGTCAGAGCGCCGTGGTTACATCACGGGGTCAGCCTGACTCTGAGCCGCACGCCATCAGAAGAAGCTCTGATGGATGAATGATCCTTCTGTCTGTGCTAACGCTGGAGCTGAGGGGGCAGTCTGAGACCAGAGACGGGATCAGGACTACAGCGCTCTGAGACCAGAGACTGGATCAGGACCCTTGGTCTGAGACCAGAGAGAACATCTACTGTGTGAACTCAAAGACCCCCGTAGACCTCTGCCCCTTTGTCCAAAGTGTATCAGGACTGTGAACGAAGCCCTATAGACAGTCCTCTGCAGAGCCTTGTGCAGATGGTTTTTGTGAACATTATGGGTCACTGTACCAAAGAAAAACAGAACAGCAACCATCTATCCTGGAGATCAAATCCCATGATCAGTGGGGGATGGGGTCGAACACATCACAGCGCTGATGCCATCACAATAAATAAGGTCATAGTTTAAAAAGATTTCATATTCATCCTTTTTCTTGAAGGAAAGCCCCCTGCTGATTTTGTGAATTTAGAGTGCGAGGGATGGACCCCAGTGTTGGTTGAAACACAGAAATGGGAAACCTCATTTGTCTATAACACAGTCATGTAACTCTTTACTGTAACCTCATCTGTCTGTAACACAGGTGTGTAACTCTTAACTGTAACCTCATTTGTCTGTAACACAGGTGTGTAACTCTTTACTGTAACCTCATCTGTCTGTAACACAGTCGTGTAACTCTTTACTGTAACCTCATTTGTCTGTAACACAGTTGTGTAACTCTTTACTGTAACCTCATCTGTCTGTAACACAGTCGTGTAACTCTTTACTGTAACCTCATTTGTCTGTAACACAGGTGTGTAACTCTTTACTGTAACCTCATCTGTCTGTAACACAGTCGTGTAACTCTTTACTGTAACCTCATTTGTCTGTAACACAGGTGTGTAACTCTTTACTGTAACCTCATTTGTCTGTAACACAGGTGTGTAACTCTTTACTGTAACCTCATTTGTCTGTAACACAGGTGTGTAACTCTTTACTGTAACCTCATTTGTCTGTAACACAGGTGTGTAACTCTTAACTGTAACCTCATCTGTCTGTAACACAGGTGTGTAACTCTTTACTGTAACCTCATTTGTCTGTAACACAGGTGTGTAACTCTTTACTGTAACCTCATTTGTCTGTAACACAGGTGTGTAACTCTTTACTGTAACCTCATTTGTCTGTAACACAGGTGTGTAACTCTTTACTGTAACCTCATTTGTCTGTAACACAGGTGTGTAACTCTTAACTGTAACCTCATCTGTCTGTAACACAGGTGTGTTACTCTTTACTGTAACCTCATTTGTCTGTAACACAGGTGTGTAACTCTTAACTGTAGCCTCATTTTTTCTGTAACACAGGTGTGTAACTCTTTACTGTAACCTCATCTGTCTGTAACACAGTCGTGTAACTCTTTTCTGTAACCTCATTTGTCTGTAACACAGGTGTGTAACTCTTTACTGTAACCTCATTTGTCTGTAACACAGGTGTGTAACTCTTTACTGTAGCCTCATTTGTCTGTAATACAGTCATGTAACTCTTTACTGTAACCTCATTTGTCTGTAACACAGATGTGTAACTCTTTACTGTAACCTCATTTGTCTGTAACACAGGTGTGTAACTCTTAACTGTAACCTCATTTGTCTGTAACACAGGTGTGTAACTCTTTACTGTAACCTCATTTGTCTGTAACACAGGTGTGTAACTCTTAACTGTAACCTCATCTGTCTGTAACACAGGTGTGTAACTCTTAACTGTAACCTCATTTGTCTGTAACACAGGTGTGTAACTCTTTACTGTAACCTCATTTGTCTGTAACACAGGTGTGTAACTCTTTACTGTAACCTCATTTGTCTGTAACACAGGTGTGTAACTCTTTACTGTAACCTCATTTGTCTGTAACACAGTCATGTAACTCTTTACTGTAACCTCATTTGTCTGTAACACAGGTGTGTAACTCTTTACTGTAACCTCATTTGTCTGTAACACAGGTGTGTAACTCTTTACTGTAACCTCATCTGTCTGTAACACAGGTGTGTAACTCTTTACTGTAACCTCATTTGTCTGTAACACAGGTGTGTAACTCTTTACTGTAACCTCATTTGTCTGTAACACAGGTGTGTAACTCTTTACTGTAACCTCATCTGTCTGTAACACAGTCGTGTAACTCTTTTCTGTAACCTCATTTGTCTGTAACACAGGTGTGTAACTCTTTACTGTAACCTCATTTGTCTGTAACACAGTCATGCAACTCTTTACTATAACCTCATTTGTCTGTAACACAGGTGTGTAACTCTTTACTGTAACCTCATTTGTCTGTAACACAGGTGTGTAACTCTTTTCTGTAACCTCATTTGTCTGTAACACAGGTGTGTAACTCTTTACTGTAACCTCATTTGTCTGTAACACAGTCATGTAACTCTTTACTGTAACCTCATTTGTCTGTAACACAGGTGTGTAACTCTTTACTGTAACCTCATTTGTCTGTAACACAGTCATGTAACTCTTTTCTGTAACCTCATCTGTCTGTAACACAGGTGTGTAACTCTTTTCTGTAACCTCATTTGTCTGTAACACAGTCATGTAACTCTTTACTGTAACCTCATTTGTCTGTAACACAGTCGTGTAACTCTTTACTGTAACCTCATTTGTCTGTTACACAGGTGTGTAACTCTTTACTGTAACCTCATTTGTCTGTAACACAGTCATGTAACTCTTTACTGTAACCTCATTTGTCTGTAACACAGGTGTGTAACTCTTTACTGTAACCTCATTTGTCTGTAACACAGGTGTGTAACTCTTTACTGTAACCTCATTTGTCTGTAACACAGGTGTGTTACTCTTTTCTGTAACCTCATTTGTATGTAACACAGGTGTGTAACTCTTTACTGTAACCTCATTTGTTTGTAACACAGCTGTGTAACTCTTTACTGTAACCTCATTTGTCTGTAACACAGTCATGCAACTATTTACTGTAACCTCATTTGTCTGTAACACAGGTGTGTAACTCTTTACTGTAACCTCATTTGTCTGTAACACAGTCGTGTAACTCTTTACTGTAACCTCATTTGTCTGTAACACAGGTGTTTAACTCTTTACTGTTACCTCATTTGTCTGTAACACAGTCATGTAACTCTTCACTGTAACCTCATTTGTCTGTAACACAGTCGTGTATCTCTTTACTGTAACCTCATTTGTCTGTAACACAGGTGTGTAACTCTTTACTGTAACCTCATCTGTCTGTAACACAGGTGTGTAACTCTTTACTGTAACCTCATTTGTCTGTAACACAGTCATGTAACTCTTTACTGTAACCTCATTTGTCTGTAACACAGGTGTGTAACTCTTTACTGTAACCTCATTTGTCTGTAACACAGTCATGCAACTCTTTACTGTAACCTCATTTGTCTGTAACACAGTCGTGTATCTCTTTACTGTAACCTCATTTGTCTGTAACACAGGTGTGTAACTCTTTACTGTAACCTCATCTGTCTGTAACACAGGTGTGTAACTCTTTACTGTAACCTCATTTGTCTGTAACACAGTCATGTAACTCTTTACTGTAACCTCATTTGTCTGTAACACAGGTGTGTAACTCTTTACTGTAACCTCATTTGTCTGTAACACAGTCATGCAACTCTTTACTGTAACCTCATTTGTCTGTAACACAGTCATGTAACTCTTTACTGTAACCTCATCTGTCTGTAACACAGTCGTGTAACTCTTTACTGTAACCTCATTTGTCTGTAACACAGTCATGTAACTCTTTCTTTTCTGTTCCTGCAGCGTCAGACGGTTCAGGTCTCCATGTTGTCCATTTGTCCCTGTTAACTTGGTCACCCTTACTTAAATTCTCAGTGTTGATGTCGGAGGAGGATTTAGAGGCTCACACACTGCAGAGATGATGAAGTGTGGATCTGTTTCTTTTTAAAGCATTGAACGTTTCTCTCTTTGATCAGTTCGGGCTTTACATTCACAGTCACAGGAACTTCACGGCCCGCTTTAACTCTTATATAACACATTCCTGCTGAATTAGAAGCAGCAGCTCAAACACGTGGTTACCATCAGCTGTGCAGAAAAGGTGATGATTGACAGCAGGGCTAGGGTTGGGGGCGGGTCCTCCTGTGTGGTCCAGATCACTTTACCAGCAGAAATCAGGACTCTGGTCTGAGCTGTGAAAACAGAGCAGCAGTGAAACGCCCCGCATTCCTGGGCCACCAAACTGGGTCACCCTGGGGACCGGGGACACATTCCTCACGGTCCAGGGGTCAGATGGTGTGTGGGGGGGTCTGATAGGGGGGTAGATGCTGGAGTTTAGAGCACTGTGAGGTCCAAACAACAGAAAGTCTATCAACTAGCAGATGTGCTTGGCTGAGAAAGTAGCACGGCTGATAATGACATTGGTTTGATCATTGATTAGTTTTAACTGATTTAAATTTATTTAATCTCTGGTTCTCTGGAGCAGACCCTCTTTGGGTATCAAAGAGGAACACAGGGATGAAGACTGTGGTGAGTCTGACAACATCCAGATGAAAACAGACCACTGACTGGGCCGAGTGCTCAAACATCAGAACTGTGGCTCAGTGTGGATGTTATAGTTCTAGTTTAGATCATTTATGTGGTAATGAAACACCTCAGTCACAACCAAACAAACTTTAATGTTGAAGAACCTGAGACAGGCATGAACACAGCTGCTGATGAGACTGGGGCCCCCCAAAATAAAGGTGCCAGAGACCAGGGCCCCCCAAAATAAAGGTGCCAGAGACCAGGGCCCCCCAAAATAAAGGTGCCAGAGACCAGGGACCCCCAAAAAAGGAGCCAGAGACCAGGAACCCCCAAAATAAAGGTGCCAGAGACCAGGGCCCCCTAAAATAAAGGTGCCAGAGACCAGGGCCCCCAAAAATAAAGGTGCCAGAGACCAGGGACCCCCCCAAAAAAGGAGCCAGAGACCAGGAACCCCCAAAATAAAGGTGCCAGAGACCAGAGCCCCCCAAAATAAAGGTGCCAGAGACCAGGGCCCCCCAAAATAAAGGTGCCAGAGACCAGGGCCCCCCAAAATAAAGGTGCCAGAGACCAGGGACCCCCCAAAAAAGGAGCCAGAGACCAGGAACCCCCAAAATAAAGGGGCCAGAGACCAGGGCCCCCCAAAATAAAGGTGCCAGAGACCAGGGACCCACAAAATAAAGGTGCCAGAGACCAGGGACCCACAAAATATAGGTTCCAGAGACCAGGGATCCCCAAAATAAAGGTGCCAGAGACCAGGGCCCCCCAAAATAAAGGTGCCAGAGACCAGGGCCCCCAAAAATAAAGGTGCCAGAGACCAGGGACCCCCCCAAAAAAGGAGCCAGAGACCAGGAACCCCCAAAATAAAGGTGCCAGAGACCAGGGCCCCCAAAAATAAAGGTGCCAGAGACCAGGGACCCCCCAAAAAAGGAGCCAGAGACCAGGGCCCCCCAAAATAAAGGTGCCAGAGACCAGAGCCCCCCAAAATAAAGGTGCCAGAGACCAGGGCCCCCCAAAATAAAGGTGCCAGAGACCAGGGCCCCCCAAAATAAAGGTGCCAGAGACCAGGGACCCACAAAATAAAGGTGCCAGAGACCAGGGACCCACAAAATATAGGTGCCAGAGACCAGGGATCCCCAAAATAAAGGTGCCAGAGACAAGGGACCCCCAAAATAAAGGTGCCAGAGACCAGGGGCCCCCAAAATAAAGGTGCCAGAGACCAGGGACCCCCCAAAAAAGGAGCCAGAGACCAGGAACCCCCAAAATAAAGGTACCGGAGACCAGGAACCCCCAAAATAAAGGTGCCAGAGACCAGGGCCCCCCAAAATAAAGGTGCCAGAGACCAGGGACCCCCAAAAAAGGAGCCAGAGACCAGGAACCCCCAAAATAAAGGTGCCAGAGACCAGGGCCCCCCAAAATAAAGGTGCCAGAGACCAGGGCCCCCCAAAATAAAGCTGCCAGAGACCAGGGACCCCCCAAAAAAGGAGCCAGAGACCAGGAACCCCCAAAATAAAGGTACCAGAGACCAGGGCCCCCCAAAATAAAGGTGCCAGAGACCAGGGACCCACAAAATAAAGGTGCCAGAGACCAGGGCCCCCCAAAATATAGGTGCCAGAGACCAGGGATCCCCAAAATAAAGGTGCCAGAGACCAGGGCCCCCCAAAATAAAGGTGCCAGAGACCAGGGCCCCCAAAAATAAAGGTGCCAGAGACCAGGGCCCCCAAAAATAAAGGTGCCAGAGACCAGGGACCCCAAATAAAGGTGCCAGAGATCAGGGACCCCCAAAATAAAGGTGCCAGAGACCAAGGACCCTCAAAATAAAGATGCCAGAGACCAGGGACCCCCAAAATAAAGGTGCCAGAGACCAGGGCCCCCAAAAATAAAGGTGCCAGAGACCAGGGCCCCCCAAAATAAAGGTGCCAGAGACCAGGGACCCCCAAAATAAAGGTGCCAGAGACCAGGGACCCACAAATAAAGGTGCCAGAGACCAGGGACCCACAAAATATAGGTGCCAGAGACCAGGGACCCCCCAAAATAAAGGTGCCAGAGACCGGGGACCCCCAAATAAAGGTACCAGAGACCAGGGACCCCCAAAATAAAGGTGCCAGAGACCAGGGACCCCCATAATAAAGGTGCCAGAGACCAGGGCCCCCCAAAAAAGGAGCCAGAGACCAGGAACCCCCAAAATAAAGGTACCAGAGACCAGGGCCCCCTAAAATAAAGGTGCCAGAGACCAGGGCCCCCCAAAATAAAGGTGCCAGAGACCAGGGCCCCCCAAAATAAAGGTGCCAGAGACCAGGGACCCACAAAATAAAGGTGCCAGAGACCAGGGCCCCCCAAAATAAAGGTGCCAGAGACCAGGGACCCACAAAATAAAGGTGCCAGAGACCAGGGCCCCCCAAAATAAAGGTGCCAGAGACCAGGGACCCACAAAATAAAGGTGCCAGAGACCAGGGATCCCCAAAATAAAGGTGCCAGAGACCAGGGACCCCCACTGTACCTGAAGGTGGTTGAACAGCCATGAACATTCTAGAATAGTCATGTGGAGACAAGTTCTGGAGGTAAGGGGGGTAACGGGGGGAGGTTTCTGGGACCTAGCCAAACTGGGGGCCCATGGAGGTCATCAAAACCACGGTCCACTGTGAAGTTAAGCTGTGAAAACCATATTTTATATTTGACCTAAATAATAACCACTCTAATCAAAGAAACACACATCTGTACTTATTCATGTGTGCAGTAATAGCCTTCTTAAAATGAAAATAACTTTTTCTAAAAACATATTTAAAACGGGTTGATAGTTGCTTAAATTAGTTAATAATGGCATAAAATGGTGGAAAAAGTGTTGAAACTGGATTTTTTTTTAAGAACATAAATGGGTTAAAAGTGGCAAAAAATAACCAAAAATGGGTTAAATTGGCAAAAACGGGCACAAAAAGTGGTTTAAGGGGATTTAAAAGTGGCTGAAATGGCTCTAAAGTGCAAAGATTTGGGGGAAGTTAGGTGGACTTGGACGAAAAACCGGCAAAAATGGGATAAATGTGGTTAAAATGGGCAAAAAGGGGTGTAAAAAGTGGTTAACAGTGGCAATATTGAGGCAACAATGGGCAGAAAGTGGCAAGATTTGGTTTAGAAGTGACAAAAACAGGCAGAAAAAGTGGTGGGAAGGGTTTAAAATGTACACAAATGAGTTTTAAGTGGCAAAAATATGTTCAAATGTGTGTTGGAAAGTGATGGGTTAGTGTAATTTAAAAGAAACATTCTTGGTTTTTTTTTTTTTAAGGCATCTGTTGACCCCCTCTCAGTGTCTCGCGACCCCCAATGGGGTCTTGACCCCTAGTTTGAGAACCACTGCTCCAGACTACAGTAGAAATACCCCCCCCCCCGCAACACCTGAAGACTGCTGTAGGAATCCTCTAGAGCGTGGGGGGGTTCTCCTTCTCTCGTTGACGTCAGAGAATCTCTGTCTGTGTTTATTCTGGTCTGAGGAGGAAGTGAGTTGAGGAAACCAGAGGAACAAAGAGCCTGGACAAACCCACCCCACCCAGCTTCACCCCTCCCTCTGTCTTTACTTCCCTCTGTGACCCCCTCCCATCAGGACCAGCATGAGACCGAGGAGGACCCGTGGATCAATAAGGACCCCCACCCTACTGGTGGGAGGGGTTAAATATGATCAGTGATAAGAAGATCAATATGAGGATAGTATCATGTGACAGAGTTAAACCAGATCATCTGATCATGTGATCATGTTTACAGAGAAAGGAGAGATAGGACATTCAGGAATGTCATGGTTCCAGGGTTTGATTCTAATATTTCTACCTGCTACAGGAGGAGAGTCCTCCAGGTCCTCCAGGTCCTCCAGGTCCTCCAGGTCCTCCTCTCCTTTAGAGGGTCAGACGGCTCCTTTAGCTCTGTGGGACTTTTACACTCTGACCTTTGGTTAGATAACAAACTCAGCTGTTAGCCTGGTTCATTAACAGTGCTCTAATAAGGATTTAGAGCACCGATAGTCAACTGGCGGCCCGGGGGCCATATCAGGCCCCCCAAAGCTTCCTGTTCGGCTCCCCTGGATCATTAAATTCAGAAAAAGGAGGAAAAGAAGATGATGTGGTTTTAAGAGTATCCTTTGGCTTTAAATGTCTGCAGCTGTTAATCCCACAAACAATTAACATTGAAATAGTTTGAGAATGACTGAAGATTTGATCTGTTCTTACTGAAATTTACTGTCATTGTTAGGAGATATTAAAATGACCAGGTAAAGTGGTGAAAAGAGGTTAAAGAGTACCAAAAATGGGTGATAAGTGGCAGATGGGTTGTGGAGTGGCACAAATGGACTATTGGAACAGACCCCAGGACTATCTACTGCTGAAGACCACCACTGATGAGGAATCAGGAACCTGAGGGGTCACCTGAGCCTGTTTATAGATAATCAATAATCAATAATCAGATCCAGGATTTCAGTCTTTGCAACACAAACCAAGACTAAGAATTTCAATCATCCTCCATGTTTGTTTGTCTTCTGAAATCTCG
>NC_054869.1:55035700-55085700 GCF_018320785.1 Cheilinus undulatus
CCTCCATCATCCATCCCTCCTCATCCTCCATCATCCTCTCTCCTCCTTTCTGTCTCTCCTCCCTCTCACAGTGAAGAACATGAAGTCCTGTCTGAATTATTAATCTGGAGTTTCCTCCTGAGGTAATGTAGGGCACGGTGGCTCTCAGACCGAGGGTTGATGGGAGTTTGTAAGGTGGACTATCTTTTCAGTCTCAGCAGAACAAACTGTTCTGAAGCATCATGTACCAGAATGTTCTTCATCATTCCTCCTCTTCTAACATGCTGTCCTAGCCCTGCTCCAGTATGGATGAGCCTGTTTGACCTGTCAGTGTCCTCCTGTGGATCAGGGATGGTGTTTGAGTTTCAGAGTAAATGAAGCAGTCTAAACACTCTGATCACCCTCATATAGAGGCTCTGAGACCTACAGGTGTTTCTGAACCTGTTTACCAGATAATACCAGAGTTCATTAAACTCCTGTAGAGTTAAATTAACTCTTCAGTGTGTCTTTATCGGTCCACACTCCATGGAGTTGAACTTCTAAAGGGTTAATATCTGACCGAGCTGCAGGACTCTAGAACACCTGAGTTCAGGTGGTTCTCCTCTGGAAGAACAAAGAGAGTCATCCTCAGAGTAAGGCCGTGACACTGATGAAGAACATGGACTATGATGGACTATGAGTCCTTTAGGACCAGCTAAAGTCCCAGACAGGAACTCTAACTCAGTGGATAGCTTCATTCAGGGTGTAAATGTGTCTCACATCAAAAATAACAATCCAGCAGAAACGTGAGGAAACCTCCAATCACAACTAAACACCCTACCCAAGGGCATGATGGGAAAACTTTGCCATCACATACACCCCATTTGACATGGCAGCTCCTGTAGATACCTCCTCTTTCTCCTCTAATGATGCTGATTGGAGTGAACAATCTACCTGATGACAGACTTAAGTTCCTTAAAACACAAGGAAAGAAAAAACTGTCCCCTTTAGATCCACATGCTCAGAAATCCTGCTGATTAGAACCAGAATGCCAATGAAGATGGAGGGTCTGGGTCTGGTAAGGGTTAATGTTTAATGACAAAAAAGTTTAAAAGATTCACTGATCCACAGCATAGAAAAGTCTAAATTCAACTCTTTGTAGACCGGATCATTCTCAGACTCTTTGTAGACCGGATCATTCTCAGACTCTTTGTAGACTGGATCATTCTCAGACTCTTTGTAGACCGGATCATTCTCAGACTCTTTGTAGACCGGATCATTCTCAGACTCTTTGTAGACCGGATCATTCTCAGACTCTTTGTAGACCGGATCATTCTCAGACTCTTTGTAGACCGGATCATTCTCAGACTCTTCACTCCAACACTCCTCACTCTCAGAGACCAGCGTTTGGGTTTCTGAGTCTGTGACAGAGTCTCTGCTCTGACTTCCTGTCTCACTTACACAACTGTCAGAGCACGGAGGATGATCTCTGAGGACTACATCACAGGATCTGAACCACATCACAACAGGAGTCAAAGCAGAGAGAGAAAACCATCAAACCAGCTCAGACCAGGATGGTTCTGATCGGCTCAGATTAATCCAACATGCTGGTTGTGTTTCCTCAGTCCATATTAAATGAGCTTTATTCCTCTGACCACAGAACAGTTTTCCATGTTTCCGCTGACCACAGAACAGTTTTCCATGTTTCCTCAGTCCATGTTAAATGAGCTTTATTCCTCTGACCACAGAACAGTTTTCCATGTTTCCTCAGTCCATGTTAAATGAGCTTTATTCCTCTGACCACAGAACAGTTTTCCATGTTTCCTCAGTCCATGTTAAATGAGCTTTGGTCCAGAGAAGACGGCGGTGTTTCTGGATCCTGTTCACATATGGCTTCTTCTCTCCATGATCAGCTTTAACTGTCATTGGTGGATGGCACGGCCAACTGTGTTGACAGACGATGATTTCTGGAATGTTCCTGAGCCCATGCAGTGATTTCACTACAGAATCATGCCTGTTTGTAATGCAGTGGCCCCTGAGGGCCCCTTCAGTCTTGTCCCTTCTCTCAGAGATGTCTCCAGATTCTCTGAATCTGTTGATGATATCATGGACTGTAGATGAGGAGATTCAGAGTCTGGGCTATTTTACGTTGAGGAACATTGTTCTGAAATATTTCTGGACCAGTGAGAATCAACATGCGGCTCATTTATGTCTTAATTTGAAATATTATTCCCCCAGAAACCTTAAAAAGGAAATTTTTACCTCAGAAATGATCCATTACAAGTAACAATCAGTTTGTTTCCTACACTTCAACAGTAGGCTTTAGTTGTCAACCTTTGTTTTTTGTCTGTATATTTCCATTGCCCTTATTTGCCCATTCAAGCCTTTTCCAATTAAATGCCACTAATTTCACATTTGCCACTCTAATGCTTTTTGCCCTTTATTCCTTGTCCATTTTAGTCACTTTTCACTCATTTTTCTCCACATTTTTGTGAGTTTTGGAGCATTGTTGCCACCTGTAACTCATTTTTTGGCCAGTTTTCTCCCCTTTTTGACACTTTTATCCTGCTTTTTGCAATTTGTTTGCCCCTTTTTGCCACTTCTCGTCCATTTAAGCTGCCGTTTGCAATTAAAAGCCACTTTCTGCACATTTCTCCACCTGATTGCGGCTCTTGCAAATGTATTTTTCAACAATTTGGCTCTGTGGTTGAGCAACACTGGTCTATACTCAGTTTTTCACAGATTGGTGAACCTCTGCCCATCTTTACTCCTGAGAGACTCTGCCTTGCTAAAATGCACCTCTTACTTTTCCAGCCTTTCGTTGCCCCGTCCCTACTTTTTTGAGACATGATGCTGCCAACAAATTTAAAATAAGTTAATATTATTTATAAATGTTAAAATGCCTCAGTTTAACATCTGACCTGTTGTTTCTGTTCTATTGTGAATCATATATGAGTTTATGAAATTCACAACACTGACTTCTGTTTTTATTTACACAGCGTCCCAGCTTTTTTGGGAGCTGGGGCTGTACTGCTGCATCACTGAACAGTTGTGTTTCAGTAATGTTGGTACATGTTCATGTTTAGAGCCCCAGCAGGAGGAGGAGAGCTGTCTGATCTGATCTTTGGAGGATTCTTCCACCGCTGATCCCAAAGAAGCATCCACAGCCGTCTGATCCAGACTCTGCTCCTCTTCCTCTCTGATTTTCTCTCTTCATCTTTGCTCAGGAGGGATGGCCGTCCTGTGGGGAGTCTCCCGCTTGTCTGCTGGAGGATAATTAGCCTTATCTCCCCCTCTGTGCCCGTGGCGAGTCATGTAAATGAGCCTCTCTCTGCCTCGTGTGACTCCTCTCTGTTAGAAAGCTCCTCCACTCTTCATCACCACGAGTTCAGCTGTCTGTTCTGAAGGAGTCAGACGCCAGCGTCAGCCTGAAAGAGAGCCAGCGAGAAGAAGGACGAAGATCTGAGGGGACTGTAAATCAGACCTAGTAGAGGATATCTCTTCTCCAGTACGGTGGCCCTGAGAGGACATGCTGTCATGATCTAACCTGAGTGTCACACCTTTAATTAAAGCGAGGAAACTGTGAGATGTTAAAGGCTCCTGTTTCTGCTCTGTGCTGTCGGACGGGTTTATCTTCATCAGAATCATACCCTCTTAAAGTCCCGGTGCGTTGACCAGCCCGTCTCCTCCTGAAGACTGAAGGTCGATGTGTGGAGCAGCACCAGGGTTCGGCCCGTCTAAAGCCCCGTCCTGCTGTGATTGTGTTTAAATCCCACAGCGGGGGTCCACAGGTCCCAAGAACATCAGACAACCCGCCTCAGGGCAGCGAGGGCCGAGGAGGCGGAACCACGTCATTCTGCACAGGAAAATCTGGGGAGTCATTTTTCCAGAGTAAAAATAGTTTTACTCAAACATACTAAAATTATTAAAACTATTACCAGCAGCCACCAGAGTTGGAGTAAAAACACAGAGTAAATCTGCTGGAGTAAAACTTTAACCACGCCCACTAAGGTTGCAGCTCAGCTCCATCACTCATGGCTGCTCACGGCTGCAGCTTGTTAGCTGTCCCAGCTGCGGATAATCCTTTACAATCCAGACCTCCTCACCTGGTGGTGAACCTTCAGACACCTGTGGACTACAGCTTCTAGTCAGGCACCCTGGCTCCTCCTCAACCTTTGATGATCTAGTGGTTTTAGGTCAGTTTTTACTTGGTCTGACTCCATTTTGTCCTCTTTTTCTGCAGTGATTCTACCAACCAGCAGCAGCTCACCATCATCTGCTCTGCTGTTGTCAGAGTACATTCACACACTTAGACTCCAGCTAGTGTTCAGTGATGCTCCTGAGCAGTGTTTAAAAAAGTAGTTCAGTCTACGGCGTTGAGAGCAGAGAATCAACCCAACAGCTTTGTTGCCACGCCTACACTGCCACTTCAAATCTGGGGAGTGGAGTTTTCCCATCATGCATTATGTGTTTAGATGTATTTTAGGCCCCGTTTATACAACAACGTTTTTGAGTGAAAACGCAAAAGTTTCGTAGCGTTTTGGCTGTCCGTTTACACGGTAACGGCGTTTTGGTGCCTGAAAACGAAACTTTCTGGAAACGGGCTCCAGAGAGGAAGTTTTCCAAAACGCCCCTGTCTCCATGTAAACAGAGAAAACGACAGTTTCTGAAAAAGCACGTGCGCACTACGGCTGCAGTCAGTGGTCAAGCATAAGCGTCGCAGCGCTCTGGACCCAGCCGTGGCAGCCGTGATGTAGTTTAGACAGCTGGGTTTATAGAAGGGGATGCATTATTCTGGTTTAGAGGGCTATCCGTTTCTTTACATAAAGTCATGTTATTCATTTGGGAAATGATTATTTTTACCTTTTTTTTATCGATTATCATGATAATCACCGTCATCATCATCGCAGTGAGGCAGAGAAATTTCACGGCTCATACTAACACAAAAATGCTTTGCTGGATCAGTCTTGTTCTAACGTAGATATCGCTGAGAATCACTAATTCTCCACGGACAAACTCAGCTCCTACAGCCTTTAACTTCTGGTGGATTTACTCATAAAGCGCGGCGCTGCACATGAGTGCAGCTGGAGCCTTTTTACAGCATGATATTTATATTTTCCTATACATCTGCTTCTCAGAAATGATTTAGACTTTATCTTTTTTTCTTTAAGTTTTAATAACTAACCTCAGCCCGTAGACTCCCGTCTCCTCCACCAGCTACATATCAGAGCTCAGCTGATAGAGGAGACAGGATTAAAGCTTCCGTGTTAAGGTTTAAAAGAAAGTTCATCACCTCCAAGAAGCAGATAAAACTGAAAAGGGGAGGTAGAAATATTGTTCTGAAAAGGCTATCAATCTTTTGCTGCACTAAATGCAGAAAGTGCTGCCCTTTTGGAGAAAATCCAGGAGAATTCAAAGATTTAGGAGAAAAGTTTGTCCCTGGAAAATCAAATGACTCTTTGTAACAGGATTTATTATAATCAGACTGTTTAAATTTTGTGTTTGTAGGTGATAAATTCTGTCGCATTTACGATGTGATGAGGAGGATTATATGAATGACTCTCACACACACGTGTGTGATAAAAAACACATGAACAACCCTGTCCTTGTTGTAAAGACAGTTTTATTCTGCAGTAAATCACCTCACTACGGCGTTTTTCTGTTTGCTGTGTTCTCCTGTAGATGGAGATGGTTTTCAAAATGTTGCCGTGTAAACGTGGAACTGTTGGGAAACGAAAACAGAAAACGAAGGAGACGTCATATAAACAAGGTCTGAGATGTTTTAGATGTATTTATATATATGTTTAAATGTTTTAGATGTATTTATATATGTTTAAATGTTTTAGATGTATTTATATATATGTTTAAATGTTTTAGATGTATTTATATATGTTTAAATGTTTTAGATGTATTTATATATATGTTTAAATGTTTTAGATGTATTTATATATGTTTAAATGTTTTAGATGTATTTATATATATTTAAATGTTTTAGATGTATTTATATATGTTTAAATGTTTTAGATGTATTTATATATGTTTAAATGTTTTAGATGTATTTATATATGTTTAAATGTTTTAGATGTATTTATATATGTTTAAATGTTTTAGATGTATTTATATATGTTTAAATGTTTTAGATGTATTTATATATGTTTAAATGTTTTAGATGTATTTATATATGTTTAAATGTTTTAGATGTATTTATATATGTTTAAATGTTTTAGATGTATTTATATATATGTTTAAATGTTTTAGATGTATTTATATATGTTTAAATGTTTTAGATGTATTTATATATATTTAAATGTTTTAGATGTATTTATATATGTTTAAATGTTTTAGATGTATTTATATATGTTTAAATGTTTTAGATGTATTTATATATGTTTAAATGTTTTAGATGTATTTATATATGTTTAAATGTTTTAGATGTATTTATATATGTTTAAATGTTTTAGATGTATTTATATATGTTTAAATGTTTTGAGATGTATTTATATATGTTTAAATGTTTTAGATGTATTTATATATGTTTAATTGTTTTTAGATGTATTTATATATGTTTAAATTTTTTAGATGTATTTATATATGTTTAAATGTTTTAGATGTATTTATATATGTTTAAATGTTTTTAAATGTATTTATATATATGTTTAAATGTTTTAGATGTATTTATATATGTTTAAATGTTTTGAGATGTATTTATATATGTTTAAATGTTTTTAAATGTATTTATATATATGTTTAAATGTTTTAGATGTATTTATATATGTTTAAATGTTTTTAAATGTATTTATATATATATGTTTAAATGTTTTAGATGTATTTATATATGTTTAAATGTTTTTAAATGTATTTATATATATATATGTTTAAATGTTTTAGATGTATTTATATATGTTTAAATGTTTTTAAATGTATTTATATATATATGTTTAAATGTTTTAGATGTATTTATATATGTTTAAATGTTTTTAAATGTATTTATATATATATGTTTAAATGTTTTAGATGTATTTATATATGTTTAAATGTTTTTAAATGTATTTATATATATGTTTAAATGTTTTAGATGTATTTATATATGTTTAAATGTTTTTAAATGTATTTATATATATATGTTTAAATGTTTTAGATGTATTTATATATGTTTAAATGTTTTTAAATGTATTTATATATATGTTTAAATGTTTTAGAAGTATTTATATATGTTTAAATGTTTTAAATGTATTTATATATATATGTTTAAATGTTTTAGATGTATTTATATATGTTTAAATGTTTTTAAATGTATTTATATATATATGTTTAAATGTTTTAGATGTATTTATATATGTTTAAATGTTTTTAAATGTATTTATATATATGTTTAAATGTTTTAGATGTATTTATATATGTTTAAATGTTTTGAGATGTATTTATATATGTTTAAATGTTTTAGATGCATTTATATATGTTTAAATGTTTTAGATGTATTTATATATGTTTAGATTTTTTAGATGTATTTATATATGTTTATATATGTTTAGATGTATTTATATATGTTAAACTGTTTTTAGATGTATTTATATATGTTTAGATGTTTTTAGATGTATTTATATATGTTTAGATTTTTTAGATGTATTTATATATGTTTATATATGTTTAGATGTAATTATATATGTTAAAATGTTTTTAGATGTATTTATATATATTTAGATGTATTTATATAAATATATATTTAGATGTGTTTAGATGTTTTTATAGATGTTTAGATGTATGTATTTATATTTAGATGTATTTATATATATTTAAATTTTTTTAAATTTATTTATATATGTTTAAATGTTTTAGATGTATTTATATATGTTTAAATGTTTTGAGATGTATTTATATATGTTTAAATGTTTTAGATGCATTTATATATGTTTAAATGTTTTAGATGTATTTATATATGTTTAAATGTTTTTAAATGTATTTATATATATATGTTTAAATGTTTTAGATGTATTTATATATGTTTAAATGTTTTTAAATGTATTTATATATATATTTTTAAATGTTTTAGATGTATTTATATATGTTTAAATGTTTTTATATGTATATATATATATGTTTAAATGTTTTAGATGTATTTATATATGTTTAAATGTTTTTAAATGTATTTATATATATATGTTTAAATGTTTTAGATGTATTTATATATGTTTAAATGTTTTTAAATGTATTTATATATATATGTTTAAATGTTTTAGATGTATTTATATATGTTTAAATGTTTTTAAATGTATTTATATATATGTTTAAATGTTTTAGATGTATTTATATATGTTTAAATGTTTTGAGATGTATTTATATATGTTTAAATGTTTTAGATGCATTTATATATGTTTAAATGTTTTAGATGTATTTATATATGTTTAGATTTTTTAGATGTATTTATATATGTTTATATATGTTTAGATGTATTTATATATGTTAAACTGTTTTTAGAGGAAATTTATATATGTTTAAATGTTTTTAAATGTATTTATATATATATGTTTACATGTTTTAGATGTATTTATATATGTTTAAATGTTTTTAAATGTATTTATATATATATATGTTTAAATGTTTTAGATGTATTTATATATGTTTAAATGTTTTTAAATGTATTTATATATATATGTTTAAATGTTTTAGATGTATTTATATATGTTTAAATGTTTTTAAATGTATTTATATATATATGTTTAAATGTTTTGAGATGTATTTATATATGTTTAAATGTTTTAGATGTATTTATATATGTTTAAATGTTTTAGATGTATTTATATATGTTTAAATGTTTTTAAATGTATTTATATATATGTTTAAATGTTTTAGATGTATTTATATATGTTTAAATGTTTTGAGATGTATTTATATATGTTTAAATGTTTTTAAATGTATTTATATATATGTTTAAATGTTTTAGATGTATTTATATATGTTTAAATGTTTTAGATGTATTTATATATGTTTAAATGTTTTAGATGTATTTATATATGTTTAAATGTTTTAGATGTATTTATATATGTTTAAATGTTTTAGATGTATTTATATATGTTTAAATGTTTTAGATGTATTTATATATGTTTAAATGTTTTGAGATGTATTTATATATGTTTAAATGTTTTTAAATGTATTTATATATATATGTTTAAATGTTTTGAGATGTATTTATATATGTTTAAATGTTTTAGATGCATTTATATATGTTTAAATGTTTTTAAATGTATTTATATATGTTTAAATGTTTTGAGATGTATTTATATATGTTTAAATGTTTTAGATGCATTTATATATGTTTAAATGTTTTAGATGTATTTATATATGTTTAAATGTTTTTAAATGTATTTATATATATGTTTAAATGTTTTAGATGTATTTATATATGTTTAAATGTTTTTAAATGTATTTATATATATATGTTTAAATGATTTAGATGTATTTATATATGTTTAAATGTTTTTAAATGTATTTATATATATATATGTTTAAATGTTTTAGATGTATTTATATATGTTTAAATGTTTTTAAATGTATTTATATATATATGTTTAAATGTTTTAGATGTATTTATATATGTTTAAATGTTTTTAAATGTATTTATATATATATGTTTAAATGTTTTGAGATGTATTTATATATGTTTAAATGTTTTAGATGCATTTATATATGTTTAAATGTTTTAGATGTATTTATATATGTTTAAATGTTTTTAAATGTATTTATATATATATGTTTAAATGTTTTAGATGTATTTATATATGTTTAAATGTTTTTAAATGTATTTATATATATATATGTTTAAATGTTTTAGATGTATTTATATATGTTTAAATGTTTTTAAATGTATTTATATATATATGTTTAAATGTTTTAGATGTATTTATATATGTTTAAATGTTTTAGATGCATTTATATATGTTTAAATGTTTTAGATGTATTTATATATGTTTAAATGTTTTTAAATGTATTTATATATATGTTTAAATGTTTTAGAAGTATTTATATATGTTTAAATGTTTTGAGATGTATTTATATATGTTTAAATGTTTTAGATGCATTTATATATGTTTAAATGTTTTAGATGTATTTATATATGTTTAGATTTTTTAGATGTATTTATATATGTTTATATATGTTTAGATGTATTTATATATGTTAAACTGTTTTTAGATGTATTTATATATGTTTAAATGTTTTTAAATGTATTTATATATATATGTTTAAATGTTTTAGATGTATTTATATATGTGGAACTGTTGGGAATGTATTTATATATATATATGTTTAAATGTTTTAGATGTATTTATATATGTTTAAATGTTTTTAAATGTATTTATATATATATATGTTTAAATGTTTTAGATGTATTTATATATGTTTAAATGTTTTTAAATGTATTTATATATATGTTTAAATGTTTTAGATGTATTTATATATGTTTAAATGTTTTAGATGTATTTATATATGTTTAAATGTTTTAGATGTATTTATATATGTTTAAATGTTTTGAGATGTATTTATATATGTTTAAATGTTTTTAAATGTATTTATATATATATGTTTAAATGTTTTGAGATGTATTTATATATGTTTAAATGTTTTAGATGCATTTATATATGTTTAAATGTTTTAGATGTATTTATATATGTTTAAATGTTTTTAAATGTATTTATATATATATGTTTAAATGTTTTAGATGTATTTATATATGTTTAAATGTTTTTAAATGTATTTATATATATATGTTTAAATGTTTTAGATGTATTTATATATGTTTAAATGTATTTATATATATATGTTTAAATGTTTTAGATGTATTTATATATGTTTAAATGTTTTTAAATGTATTTATATATATCTGTTTAAATGTTTTAGATGTATTTATATATATGGTCTCACATGTACACTCAGATTGAGTTGATTTTAACTCTCACAGAGTTTATTTCAGTGACCTGAATTTGCTGTGTGGGAATATAAGAGAAGAGAGAGCGCCGTAGTTTCAGCTCATGGACGACTCTGGAAACTAAAGATTATTCACACTAATGCTTTAAAAACCTGCAGTTTTAATCAATAAAAACACCACATTTATGACTGGGCCTTATCACAGTGACATCTCTGACAACCCTCCGATGCTCCGCTCAAACATCCGGCTCTGTCTCTCCCTGCTTTCCTGGAGGTGGTGAAAGTGTAATCTAAATAATCTTACCAGCCTCATTTAAAACCACCGGGCTGGAAATCAGAGCTAAAGAGCTCGTACATGTTTAAATCTCAGCTTTCTTGTCCTTTTGTCATATTTATCTTTTTTAGATTTAGTGTTTAATTCTGTAGACTGAGAGCAGAACTAACCAGAGTCTTTTTCATAGAAGCTGATTCAGATTCTATCAGACAGCTAAAACCATATGAACATGTTCAGAATATTAGGAACGGTAACTGTGGCGTTCTTGACCTCTCCCCGTCCTCTCTGTGACCTCCTCCCGTTCTTCTGGTTACACAACCACAGGCTCATTATCACGTCTGATCTGAGGGTGTCTTTACGCTATCTGAGTCCTTCTGAAGATGAGAGCAGGGTCTGCGTGAGGAAGAACTTCGGGCTATCGGTCATCAAAGATCCGTTACATAAGGAGACCTGACCCAGAACGGTTTATGTAAGTCCGTTTCCAGGCCACAGAGATGGACAGAGACTTTCATGTAGACGACATGTTGACACGCAGAGAGGAGGAGGAAATCACTCTGACTTCAGTTCAACAGTCAGAGCTGACACGCCAGAGAAAGGGGTCCAACTAGACCAGTGATACTCACTGGTGGCTCTGGAGACACGTGTGGCTCATTTATGTCTGAATCTGAAATATTATTCCACCAGAAAATCTTAAAAAGGAAAATTTTACCTCGGATATGATCCATTACAGCCCACATTACTCCGCTTGTTTACACAGGCGGCTCAAAATGTAGACCTTTATTTTTTTCTCGGTATATTTCCACTGGCCTGATTTACTATTTTTCACTGCTTTAATTCCATTTTTACTGCTTTTAGCACATTTTTGACACTTTTGTCCAGATTTTTGAACTTTTGTGCCCTTTTCTCGTCTTTTTTGCCACTTTTCACCCATTTAGCTGCCTTTTTCCATTAAATGCCACTAATTTCCCATTTTGCCACTTTTAAATGCTTTTTGCCCATTTTTTGTCCATTTTGGTGACTTTTTTCCTCATTTTTCTCCATTTTTTTGCAAGTTTTGCACCATTTTTGCCACCTGTAACTCTTTTTTTTTTTGCCTCTTCTCACCCATTTAAGCTGCCTTGACACTGTATTTTGGGTTTTCATTATCTGTAAGCCATAATCATCAACATTTCAAGAAATAAAGGCCTGAAATATTTCACTCTGTGTGTAATGAGTCTATGTAATCTATGGGTTCACTGTTCCAAAAGGAGAGACAAAAATGTTGAACTTTTTATGATGTTCTCAGTTTTTTAGATGTTTCCGTACATTTGACAAAGTGTCCCAACTTTTTTGGAATGGAGGGTTTCAAAAGTTGGTTTAATGTTAAGTAAATACGCCTTAGAGATTTGACCTAAAAGACTTCTGAGTTAAAATAATGAGTAAGTAGAGGCGGTCATAAATGTCTAGTGGGGCCACACCAACAGGAAACAGGAAGCTCAGGACTGAGCAGACCTAAGGGGCGGAGTTTAGATGTAGAAGCATAAATCAGGTAAGAAATCTTTGTTTTTATACAAGAAAGAGTGAACCAGACTGTCCTAACCTATGACCCGAGCCCAGCTATCTGGGTAACCTGCTCACATGGATGAAGGTCAGACTTTTATATGAAGCTCTTTGTCTTTAAGACTTTTCAGCTCTCACTGCTTTTTATGAGAACGTCACTCCTTCTGTCTTATTTCAGTGTTTTTCTTCTGCACAAATCAAAGAATTTAAAACGAGCCGACAGAATGAACAAATACAAGCATATCTCTGTTTAATCATCTATTCTAAACCCATGCAGCAGTCTCCTGAACCCTCACACTTATCTGGTGTTTATACTCAGACCAAGGGCGTGGTGTCAGACCAGGGACCAGGGAGTGTTCTCATCATTCTTCTAAAGAGTCCAAGGATGAGATTGACCTCTGAGCACATCTCATGTTTACTGAACAAAGACAGACGTCAGGATCTAACCCTCTGACCAGAGGACAAAAAACACTTTTATCAAAGTCCTCCACTGACTGAGGGATCCTGCAGACGGTCTGAGTCCTCACTGGAGGAATCTCAGACATTTTAAACCAGTTTGGTTACTTAAAGTCAATGTTGTTTTTATGAAAAAAGTGAAAAAAATGTGAAATCTTCCTTAAAACAAATGTTGGATGGCTGGGGCATTGTTTCTAAATCCAGCTTGGACATGTCCATGATTAACCAAAATATTGACTTTGATGCATTTTTAGTTTTAGTGTAGCATCAGATTTAAAATTTACTACCCTTAAGAGTCATTAGGGACAAAAACGTCCACTTCCAAAAATGTCAATAAAAATAGTATACATGAATATTTATCTGCTTTTTTTGGTCAGATCTTTTGATCAACTTCAGTTCTAATCAAAACAGATAACTAATGTTGTGGGGGGGGGGTTAAATCAGACCTGGGCATGTCAAACATTAGCCAAAATACTGACTTTGATGCATTTTTTGTTTTTGTGTAGCATCAGATTTAAAATTTACTACCCTTTGAGTCACTTGACGTTGTCCTTAATGACAGTTGTTTAACAGATTTATGCAAAAAGCAGAAATAAATTTGAATCTGTTAGGTTTTTATAGCAGTTTTTTTAAAGTGGACATTTTTGTCCTAAATGACTTTAAAGGGTAGAAAATGAAAGTGATGCCTGAGGGTTAACCCAGGGCACAGATCCAGGTACACCTGACCCCAGAGACCAAGTCCACCTGCAGAGGTGGACTCAGGATGTTTGAGGGTCAGGGGCTCCTGCTGTCTGCTGAGGGCACCAGGGCACAAACATTATTCCTCTACAGTCCAGTAGTCAGACATGATGGCTGAGATTAAACAGCTTTTAGGGCTGATACGATTAATCTCATTAATCTCAGTTAATGAAGGTCCATAATTAGAGAATCAATTCTGTTCATGTTTATGGTATGAGTTTTGGTAAGAGTGTGTATTTTTATTTTTATTTGGTAGCTCAGCTACCACTGTTAGTCTGAGTTACACTAAAGCTGCTAAGAGCCAAAAATGCTCCATTGAAACCCATTCAGACTGACATTTTAGATTTCACTGCCATAAAAGCATCACACATGCATTTTATTATTCCTGGGTGCCAATCTGGGCTTTTGCCTTGGACTCCAAAACTTTTACTACTCTCCACCAGATGGCGTTATTTTGACCATATTTGACATATGGAGAAAAAAAAAAACATGCTAAACATGACCAATATTAAAACAATCCATAAGGTTTAATTTAGAAAATAAAAATGAAGATAGAAGTGTCTAAAGACTGGCTTTAGAGATAGATGACATAAAACAGGCAGATAAATATTATAAATTATGTGTACGTGTGTGTTGGAATCATGAAGCTCAGGTCAGGTTAAGAACTCTTCCTAAAATAGCGCCTTAAACTGAGAATCTTCATTTCTAAATTATCAGCCAAAGGGAAAAACATTTTTAGGATGGCAGATGGAGCTTTTTGGACCTTACAGAGAAATAGTGGAGTATCATCAGCATAATGACTGACACCATCACCATACAATCAAAGCCCTTTAAGGGTTAATGCACGACTATGTGATGAAGAAAAACACAATCATTAATAAAGTTTGGGCTTATTTGACTCCACAGATCATTGTTTTAAATGATAAAGTGTGGAGGAGGAGGAGAAGGAGGAGGAGGAAGAGGAGGAGGAAGAGGAGGAGACTGATGAGGAGAAGGAGGAGGATGAAGAGGAGGAGGAGGAGGAGACTGATGAGGAGGAGGAAAAGGAGAAGGAGGAGGAGGAGGAAGAAGAGGAGGAGGAGGAGGAGAAGGAGGAGACTGATGAGGAGGAGGAAAAGGAGAAGGAAAAGGAGGAGGAGGAGGATGAGGAGGAGTAGGAAGAGGAGGAGGAGGAGTGCTGCATAAAGGATGCTCTTGTAATCCTGAGGCCATAGCTTAGATATCAGTGGTATGTCATCATCATGTCATCTACATCAGCTGTCAGACAGCCTGAATGATGAGTTATCACTAAGGTGACAGGCGTCAAGTCTGAAATTGGAAAGGAGGGCGTTGACCTTCAGAGCGCTGATCTAAGGAGGAAAACACACTTTACATTTCTTTTTAAGGGCTCAGGAGCCTGGAAGATAGAAACAGAAGTGCTGCTCAGGTTAATAGTAAAACTAGAACTCAGGAAAAGTACTGGTCAGAAAAAGTAGTATTAGTTATAGTAGTAGTAGTTATAGTAGTAGTAGTAATAGTAGTAGTTAGTTATAGTAATAGTTAGTTATAGTAGTAGTAGTAATAGTAGTAGTTAGTTATAGTAATAGTTAGTTATAGTAGTAGTTAGTTATAGTAGTAGTAGTAATAGTAGTAGTTAGTTATAGTAATAGTTAGTTATAGTAGTAGTAGTTATAGTAGTAGTAGTAATAGTAGTAGTTAGTTATAGTAATAGTTAGTTATAGTAGTAGTAGTTATAGTAGTAGTAGTAATAGTAGTAGTTAGTTATAGTAATAGTTAGTTATAGTAGTAGTAGTTATAGTAGTAGTAGTAATAGTAGTAGTTAGTTATAGTAATAGTTAGTTATAGTAATAGTTAGTTATAGTAATAGTTAGTTATAGTAGTAGTAGTAATAGTAGTAGTTAGTTATAGTAATAGTTAGTTATAGTAGTAGTAGTTATAGTAGTAGTAGTAATAGTAGTAGTTAGTTATAGTAATAGTTAGTTATAGTAGTAGTAGTTATAGTAGTAGTTAGTTATAGTAATAGTTAGTTATAGTAGTAGTAGTAGTTATAGTAGTAGTTAGTTATAGTAATAGTTAGTTATAGTAGTAGTAGTTATAGTAGTAGTTAGTTATAGTAATAGTTAGTTATAGTAGTAGTAGTAGTTATAGTAGTAGTTAGTTATAGTAGTAGTTAGTTATAGTAGTAGTAGTAGTTATAGTAGTAGTAGTTATAGTAGTAGTTAGTTATAGTAGTAGTTAGTTATAGTAGTAGTTAGTTATAGTAGTAGTAGTTATAGTAGTAGTTAGTTATAGTAATAGTTAGTTATAGTAGTAGTAGTTATAGTAGTAGTTAGTTATAGTAGTAGTTAGTTATAGTAGTAGTTAGTTATAGTAATAGTTAGTTATAGTAGTAGTAGTAGTTATAGTAGTAGTTAGTTATAGTAATAGTTAGTTATAGTAGTAGTAGTAGTTATAGTAGTAGTTAGTTATAGTAATAGTTAGTTATAGTAGTAGATAGTTATAGTAATAGTTAGTTATAGTAGTAGTAGTAGTTATAGTAGTAGTTAGTTATAGTAATAGTTAGTTATAGTAGTAGTAGTAGTTATAGTAGTAGTTAGTTATAGTAATAGTTAGTTATAGTAGTAGTAGTTATAGTAGTAGTTAGTTATAGTAATAGTTAGTTATAGTAGTAGTAGTAGTTATAGTAGTAGATAGTTATAGTAATAGTTAGTTATAGTAGTAGTAGTAGTTATAGTAGTAGTTAGTTATAGTAATAGTTAGTTATAGTAGTAGTAGTAGTTATAGTAGTAGTTAGTTATAGTAATAGTTAGTTATAGTAGTAGTAGTAGTTATAGTAGTAGTTAGTTATAGTAATAGTTAGTTATAGTAGTAGTTAGTTATAGTAGTAGTTAGTTATAATAGTAGTCGTCAGATAGTCAGAGCGATAACAGCAGTTGTGTTTCACCGAAGAGCAACGCCTCCACTGATGCCACACCTCGGACAGTAGATGGCGCTAAACTTTTCTGTGCCCTCAAGCAGAGCTGACATTACAGTAGCTGGTCTAAACCAGACCAAGTCTCTGACAGCTTTAAGGGGACCGCAGAGCTGCTGTGGACCCCTCAGGTTGGTAACATCGTTGGATCCTTCCTCAGTCGTCCCGAGACCTGATCAGAGCCAGCATCAGTCCCCTGTCAGCAGGGCCCTTTCTAGCCATTTTGGTGCCCTAGGCGAACTTACATTCCTCATGACGCACAGGAAGGGCCTGGCACAGAGATACTGAGCCATCATTCTTATATTTGAAGGGAAATCCCTTCTGTCCATAAAAAATGGCCTCTTTTCATAAAGCGTTTAATTTACAGACAAGGACAGGGAGAGAGGCAAACAGAGTAAAAACCCTCCGTTGGAGGTGACTGAAGTACGCTGCGCTTTTAGGCACTCAACCCCCAACCCATTGGCAATGATCAGGAAAATAATTCCACCTACGGCTTAAAAACAAAGGATGTGTACATAAAGTCTGTAAATATGATCCTGACATTTCTCGTATTAATATAACCAGGGTTAATTAGTCCAGGCTGCCAGCTGTAGCTGATGTTTTTGGAGCATGATGCCTGACGAGGATGTGAGAGTTTTCTTTCGTGCTTCATTCAGTGAGAAAACTTTGACTAGAACAGTGAAAAACAGTATTTGTCAAGGACAGTGAACACAGTATTATTTTCTTAACCTGAACGCAGCTTCTGTCAGTCCATGTTTTACGTGTTGGGTCAGACTTTAGGAGGAACTGGACGCGTATGTTACGGGTACAGGTGGGAGGGAGGGAGCAATGACACACACTGCACCATCAGGAGTTAATGATCAGGAAATCAGGGGGAATGGGCAGGTAGGGTGTTAGCTGTCCGGCACAGGGCTCTGTCTCAACATCCTGTCTGTTCAGCGCTGTGTGAACCAGGAAAAAGAAAACTTTTTTTCTCTAAACATCTTGCGGGGCTCCCACTGTGTGTGTGCTGGGGCGTGCATGGAGAGAGACAGAGAGTGGCGAGGTGAGGCTGGACTGTTTGACAAACGAAGGGCTCAGAGGTTAGAGGAGTGCAGGAGTTGATGATCTCTTACATTGGTGGACGTATTCAAAATGTTCAAGGTTCATGACGGCGCCCCCCTCAACATGGCGCCCTAGGCGACCGCCTGTATCGCCTTTGCCCAGAAACGGCCCTGCCTGTCAGACTCCTTCAGATTGAGGAGTTTTAGGTTTTTGATCTCTCTGATGATGACCAGACTAAAGGTCAAGGATCCACAGTCTTTGTTTTCAGAGCAGGAAGTCGAGACAGAGGAGTGAAGGTCAACACTTTAAACTTTGAGCTGTGGATCAAAGTGAAGACGACAGCAGGTCACAGGAAGAACAGAGGCAGGAAGACCTGTGGACTGGTCTAAGAGTGGAGGTTGGAATGTGAACACAGAGTCATGGACAAAAGTATTGGCACCCCTGGAATTTTTACAGAAAATACACCATTTCTCCAAGAAATTGTTACAGTTACACATGTTTTTGGTATACATGTGTTTATTTCCTTCATGTGCATTGGAACAACACAGAAAAAACAGAGGAAAAAGACAAAACTGACATAATTTTACACAAAACTCAAAAATGGGCTGGAAAAAATGATTGTCCCCTTTTAAAACTGTGGGTAAATCATTTTATTTCAGCATGTGATGCTCATTTAAACTCACCTGTGGCAGTAACAGGTGCTGCAATCTAGAAATCACACCTGAAGCCAGTTAGAATGTCTAAAAGTTGACTCAGCCTTTGTGTTGTGTGTCTGTGTGTGTCACACCAAGCATGGAGGAGAGAAAGAAGAGCCCAGAACTGTCTGAGGACTTAAGAAGCAAAATTGCCGAAAAATCTGAACAACCTCAAGGTTAAAGGCCATCTCCAGAGATCCTGAAATCCCTTTGTCCACTGTGTGTAATATAATCAAGAAGTTTATAACCATGGAGCTGTGGCTAATCTCCCTGGACGTGGACGGAAGAGAAAAACTGACAAAAGAACGCAAACCAGGATAGTTGGAATGGTGGATAAACATCCTCAGTCAACTTCCACACAGATTCAGGCTGTCCTGCAGACTCAGGGTGCAAAAGTGTCAGCTGGGACCATACGTGGTCATCTGAATGAGATGAAGCGCTATGGCAGGAGACCCAGGAGAACCCCACTGCTGACAAAGAGACAGAAAAAAGCCAGACTGGAGTTTGCAAAAATGGACCTGAGTAAGCCTCAATCCTTCTGGGAGAACATTTAGTGGACAGATGAAACTAAGGTAGAGCTTTTTGGAAAAGCAGGTCATTCTACTGTTTACAGAAAACAGAATGAGGCCTACAAAGAAAAGAACACAGTACCTACAGTCAAACATGGTGGAGCTTCAAGGATGTTTTGGGGTTGATTTGCTGCCTCTGGCACTGGGTGCCTTGACTGTGTGCAAGGAATCATGAAATCTGGAGACTATCAAAAGATTTTGGGCCGCAATGTAGGGCCTAGTGTCAGAAAGCTGGGTCTGGGTCAGAGGTCATGGGTGTTCCAGCAGGACAATGACCCCAAACATACCTCAGAAAGCACCAAGAAATGGTTGGAGACAAAGCTGGAGAGTTCTGAAGTGGCAGCAATGAGTCCAGATCTAAATCCCATTGAACACCTATGGAGAGATCTCAGAACTGCTGTTGAAGAAGCACCCTTCAAATCTGAGAGACCTGGAGCAGTTTGGAGAAGAAGAGTGGTCCAAAATTCCAGCTGAGAGGAGTAAGAAGCTTGTTGATGGTTATAGGAAGTGATTGGTTTCAGTTATTTTTTCCCAAGGGTGTGAAACCAAATATTAAGTTGAGGGTGCCAACAATTTTGTCTGGCCCATTTTTTGAGTTTTGTGTAAAATTATGTTAATTTTGTATTTTTTCTTCTTTTTTCTGTGTTGTTCCAATGCACATAAAGGAAATAAACACATGTATACCAAAAAAAAAAGTGTAACTGTAACAATTTCTGGGAGAAATGGTGTATTTTCTGTAAAAATTCCAGGGGTGCCAATACTTAGGTCCATGACTGTAGATCATGAACATGGACAAGAAGTTTTCAGGTGTTGACTGTTGGTGTCCCAGCTTTATTGGAAATCTGTGCTTAGATAACAGGCCCATAGCCAGCAGACTGGAGGAGCGTCAAATTATTTATTGATCCGCAGGGGACTGATGAAACCTCCGATATCTTTCTGACCCGTCTATCCCGATTCTGTTCCTGAAATTATCAGGATGTTTTCAGAAATGTCAAATGTTTTCTAGTTTTTCACATCAACTTAAAATCTCATGATCTCAAAAACAAAAATGTTTCCTGTAAACCTTTTAATCTGAAAATGTCAGATTAGTTAAAAACATGATTGCTCCTTTAGCGGTTCATCCTGGCTGTGCTGTGAGGCCAGGGTTCTGATCTGAGGTCAGCACGGCTGTGGATTCTGACCCTGCACTCTACAGACATAAACAGACCTGGTCTGGTCTAGGAAAGATCTGATCTGATCTGGTCTAAGAAATATATGATCTGGTTAAGGAAAGATCAGATCAGATCTCCTGGTTCTCTAGGACTAAGCTGTGATCTTGTTGGGTTAGGGTTGGTTGATCATGTCATGTTGGGTGTCTACTTTAATAAATTCAGTACTACACCAGTGGAGACGGGCCCCTCAGACCACATTTAAAGTGCCTTTAGTGTCTGAGAGGACTCAGACCCCAGGTTAGGAACCACTGTGAGCCATCCCAGAGTATGGCCCTGTCCATCTGTGGGTAATCTGATTAATTCATCAGGGCCGTGTGGACCTCTGTCACTAACAGCTCCAGCTAATTCTCTCTGTGTTCAAATGTCAGCAGTGATGGAGAAGAACGCCGCTCTGAAATAATGTGCCCTCCTGATACGTTCCCAGCACACTCTGGATCTGAGGGATTACAAGTTCAATGTGACCCCCATGTCAGCGACCGTCCCAGCTCTACTCACTCATTCAGGGCCAGGGTGGTGAAAACAGAATTATTCTAGTCTTTATGTCTGATATCAGGTTTTTACCCCGCTCTGCTGATGAAGACGGGGACTCTAAACATCATCCTCACTCTCCTTTAATCCATCAGACTAAGTCCAGATGGGGACTCACAAAGACCCTCACAGACCCACAGAGACCTTCACAGACCCACAGAGACCTTCACAGACCCACAGAGACCCAAAGGATAGAATGTGAAACTATGATGTAAGGAGACATTACTGCTCAGGTCACCCTGATAAACCAGAGACTGGACCCTGATAAACCAGAGACTGGACCCTGATAAACCAGAGACTGGACCCTGATAAACCAGAGACTGGACCCTGATAAACCAGAGAATGGACCCTGATAAACCAGAGACTGGACCCTGATAAACCAGAGAATGGACCCTGATAAACCAGAGACTGGACCCTGATAAACCAGAGAATGGATCCTGATAAACCAGAAAATGGACCCTGATAAACCAGAGAATGGATCCTGATAAACCAGAAAATGGACCCTGATAAACCAGAGACTGGACCCTGATAAACCAGAAAATGGACCCTGATAAACCAGAGACTGGACCCTGATAAACCAGAGAATGGACCCTGATAAACCAGAGACTGGACCCTGATAAACCAGAGACTGGATCCTGATAAACCAGAGACTGGACCCTGATAAACCAGAGAATGGATCCTGATAAACCAGAAAATGGACCCTGATAAACCAGAAAATGGATCCTGATAAACCAGAGACTGGATCCTGATAAACCAGAGACTGGTTTCTAGTCTATTCTACCTTCAACCCTCTGAATGACTCAGAGATTGTTGTAGCTTCACTGAGAGTCTTCTTAAAGGGCCAGCGCTCTCTAAAATCTCTTGAGGATAATAGCACTGCTATACAAACCTCCTTCAAAAACACAGAAATGTCCCTTTAATGATTTCTATCTGGTTTTTCAGTCAGGTCTAAATGAACTGTCTAAAGCCTTCTGTGTGTTTGATAGTAAGCTGATGAAATCGAGCTGATAGGAGGGGGGCAGTCATGATTTAGCACAGTTAACAGTGAGACTGTCCCTTTACTGATCTGATGGTATTCTAACGAGCAGACACCTTAACAAGGAACAAGGACCAACAGAGTCCATCTAGGACTAGATTTAACGTGGCTGGAGGAGCTCTGGCTGTTCAACCACAGCTTTCTCTCCTCGCATTAACAGTCCGATCACGAAGACAGAGGAGACGCTCCTTTCCTCAGAGCAGCTGAGAAATCTGGATCCAGTCCAACCAGAGCCACCAAACATCATTAATCCAGTCTGGACGAGGACCAGGTCTGGCTCCTCTTTTATTCAGCCTTTCATGGGCCAGCCTGATCCATTCAGAGCCTCGAATCACCAAAGGACCCCCAAACACCAGCTGCACTCCATCACAGGAGAGAGAGTCTGTGTTTTATCGTCCCCGGGCTCCCAGGATCCTCACGGCCAGCATACAGGGCTAATCAACCCTGGACCCCCAGGAGCCTCACGGCCAGCATACAGGGCTAATCAACCCTGGACCCCCAGGAGCCTCACGGCCAGCATACAGGGCTAATCAACCCTGGACCCCCAGGAGCCTCACGGCCAGCATACAGGGCTAATCAACCCTGGACCCCCAGGAGCCCCACAGCCAGCATACAGGGCCATTTTATTGTCTCCTGATAAATGGGAAATGGACAAATCCATAAATCTGCCTGATTGAACCGAACCACGGCGATAAGTAATTAAATAAGTCATGTGCCAGTTGGCACGGCTTCACCACACTCCTCCTCCACCTTCTCATCCTCTCCTCCACTTCCTCCACCATCATTTTCTCCTCCTCCTGCCCCTCCTCCTCCTCTTCAGACAAATGAGCCATGAAAACACATAAGAAGAAGAATGTCTTTGTTTCTTCTTAAAAGGCTGTCTGTGGCGAACTGTCATCAGCATTTATGATTTAATACCAAACGAAGAAACATGAGCAAGTCTAAAACCCAGAGACATTCATGCCATGTTCAATACCATCATTCTCATTCCATGTTCAATACCAACATTCTCATGCCATGTTCAATACCAACATTCTCATTCCATGTTCAATACCAACATTCTCATTCCATGTTCAATACCAACATTCTCATGCCATGTTCATTACCAACATTCTCATGCCATGTTCAATACCAACATTCTCATGCCATGTTTAATACCAACATTCTCATGCCATGTTCAATACCAACATTCTCATGCCATGTTCAATACCAACATTCTCATGCCATGTTCAATACCAACATTCTCATGCCACGTTAAAAAACCAACATTCTCATGCCATGTTCAAAACCAACATTCTCATGCCACGTTAAAAAACCAACATTCTCATGCCATGTTCAATACCAACATTCTCATGCCATGTTCAATACCAACATTCTCATGCCATGTTCAATACCAACATTCTCATGCCATGTTCAATACCAACATTCTCATGCCATGTTCAATACCAACATTCTCATGCCATGTTCAATACCAACATTCTCATGCCATGTTCAATACCAACATTCTCATACCATGTTCAATACCAACATTCTCATGCCATGTTCAATACCAACATTCTTATGCCATGTTTAAAACCAACATTCTCATGCCATGTTCAATACCAACATTCTCATGCCATGTTCAATACCAACATTCTTATGCCATGTTTAAAACCAACATTCTCATGCCATGTTCAATACCAACATTATCATGCCATGTTCAATACCAACATTCTTATGCCATGATTAAAACCAACATTCTCATGCCATGTTCAATACCAACATTCTCATGCCATGTTCAATACCAACATTCTCATGCCATGTTCATTATCAACATTGTCATGCCATGTTCAATACCAACATTCTCATGCCATGTTCAATACCAACATTCTCATGCCATGTTCAATACCAACATTCTCATGCCATGTTCAATACCAACATTCTCATGCCATGTTCATTACCAACATTCTCATGCCACGTTAAAAAACCAACATTCTCATGCCACGTTAAAAAACCAACATTCTCATGCCATGTTCAATACCAACATTCTCATGCCACGTTAAAAAACCAACATTCTCATGCCACGTTAAAAAACCAACATTCTCATGCCATGTTCAATACCAACATTCTCATGCCATGTTTAATACCAACATTGTCATGCCATGTTCAATACCAACATTCTCATGCCACGTTAAAAAAACCAACATTCTCATGCCATGTTCAAAACCAACATTCTCATGCCATGTTCAATACCAACATTCTCATGCCATGTTCAATACCAACATTCTCATGCCATGTTCATTACCAACATTCTCATGCCATGTTCAATACCAACATTCTCATGACAACTTTAATACCAACATTCTCATGCCATGTTCATTACCAACATTCTCATGCCATGTTCATTACCAACATTCTCATGCCATGTTCATTACCAACATTCTCATGCCACGTTTAAAACCAACATTCTCATTCCATGTTCAGCACCAACATTCTCATTCCATGTTCAATACCAACATTCTCATGCCATGTTCAATACCAACATTCTCATGCCATGTTCAATACCAACATTCTCATGCCTTGTTGTTACGTGTCCCTGGCTCTGCGTGTTTCCTCTCTCCCTGCTCTCTCTGATCTCTCTCCTCCCCCTACCTGTGGGCTGCAGCACACCTGTGTGCTGTTAGCACTCAGGCTGGAGGAGGGGGAGTATTAGAGCGGCAGGGGAGAGGAGCATGGAGAGCAGAGAGAGCAGAGCTGGGCTAGGCACCCGTGACACTCTCATGGAGAAGCGCGCGAGGAGGTTTGTTTTCTTGGTATTTAAGTAACTCTTTTTTTTGTTTAGTATTAATTCGTTAGGTTTAACCAAGCGTTTTGTTCCCCGTTCTCCTTTTCCTTCCTCCCCAGGCATGTTTAGATTGCTGGGTTTTGTTGTTTTAGTTTGGCTGTAGTCGTCGGTAGTCCTGTTTTCTCGTTGTGTTCTTTTTCTTGATTAAATAGTTAGTTCTTTTGGTTAGGCAGTTTTAGTTAGGGGTGGTGGCTGGTACAATGGCCCATTGCGTGGTCAGCCACGTCCACCACCCCTCTTTTGTTCTTTTTGGCCGGCGGCTGCAGCCCTTTTTATTTCAATGATTTGATTAATGTTTAAATTAATTCATTGATCTGTTTATTAAAATAAAGCTTGGATTATTTTGGAACGCAAACCATTTGTCTGTGTCCTTTTATATATGTTATGGTCTCTTTTGATACGAGCCTTATTTTTTTCCCGGTTTAAATGAATAATTTTTAAGAGGCCGTAACAATGTTCAATACCAACATTCTCATGCCATGTTCAATACCAACATTCTCATGCCATGTTCAATACCAACATTCTCATGCCATGTTCAATACCAACATTCTCATGCCATGTTCAAAACCAACATTCTCATGCCACGTTTAAAACCAACATTCTCATTCCATGTTCAATACCAACAGTCTCATGCCATGTTTAATACCAACATTCTCATTCCATGTTCAACACCAACATTCTCATGCCACGTTTAAAACCAACATTCTCATGCCATGTTCAACACCAACATTCTCATGCCACGTTCAATACCAACATTCTCATGCCATGTTCAACACCAACATTCTCATGCCATGTTCAATACCAACATTCTCATGCCATTATCAATACCAGCATTCTCATGCCATGTTCAACACCAACATTCTCATGCCATGTTCAATACCAACATTCTCATGCCATGTTCAATACCAACATTCTCATGCCATGTTCAATACCAACATTCTCATGCCATGTTCAATACCAACATTCTCATACCATGTTCAATACCAACATTCTCATGCCATGTTCAATACCAACATTCTTATGCCATGTTTAAAACCAACATTCACATGCCATGTTCAATACCAACATTCTCATGCCATGTTCAATACCAACATTCTTATGCCATGTTTAAAACCAACATTCTCATGCCATGTTCAATACCAACATTCTCATGCCATGTTCAATACCAACATTCTTATGCCATGTTTAAAACCAACATTCTCATGCCATGTTCAATACCATAATTGTCATTCCATGTTCAATACCAACATTCTCATGCCATGTTCAATACCAACATTCTCATGCCATGTTCAATACCAACATTCTCATGCCATGTTCATTATCAACATTGTCATGCCACGTTTAAAGCCAAGATTCTCATGCCATGTTCAATACCAACATTCTCATGCCATGTTCAATACCAACATTCTCATGCCATGTTCATTACCAACATTCTCATGCCATGTTCAATACCAACATTCTCATGCCAGGTTTAATACCAACATTCTCATGCCATGTTTAATACCAACATTCTCGTGCCATGTTTAATACCAACATTGTCATGCCATGTTCAATACCAACATTCTCATGCCATGTTTAATACCAACATTCTCATGCTATGTTAAATACCCACATTCTCATGCCATGTTTAAAACCAACATTCTCATGCCACGTTTCATACCGACATAACATGTCATCTTTAACATAAACCAACATTCTCATGCCATGTTTATTAAAACTGCTCTCCTGCCATGTTTAAAAAATGTACTCATGCCATGTTTGATAAAAATGTTCTCATGCCATGATAAACAAAATGTTCTCATACTATGTTTAATAAAAATTTTCTTTTGCCAGGTTTAATAAAAATGTTCTAATGCCATGTTTAATAAAAAAATGTTCTTATCCCATGTTCAATAAAAAGTTCTCATGCTGTGTTAAATAACAAAAATTCATGAGGGGACTCACCGGTCTGCTGTCAAATGGAGCTCTCTCATTGGTTAAGGCTCCAAATATTGATGCCTAAAGAGAGGAAAGAGAAAGTTCTTTTACCTTTTTGACCATAAAAACAGAGTCAGGAAGTAGACATCACAAACATTGATTATTGGTTGATCATTTACACATTAACAGTTCTTTAACATTGCCTTTATCTGAATGAGAGCTGTCCTTAAATGTGACTCATTGACTGTTTATACATATGGTTTCTTTGCTGTGAACCGACCTCCCCACCTCTACAAAGCGGTCCTCTTGCTCCTCTGCTGGCCAACGTTGCTCAGACTCTGATCCATCAGGTTAAAACGAATCAGTGTGTTGGCATGCAGCAGCGCCGGAGCAAAAACCTGCTGATGGTGGAGCTTTACAGCCAGAGCAAACTGACGACGCAGGGAAATAATGATGCTAATAAAACAGGTGAATTTATGATGGCGAGACAGGAGCCTGGGCCCAGAGAGAGACAGCAGTTATCTGAATTTAACGTAAGCAGCACGTACGGGATAATCAAAGATGGAGGCTAACACTCAGAAAGAGCCGACAGAGCAGAAATTAGTGCTTCACTGTGCAGGACGGAGGATGACAAGAACAGCAGCTCCATTTATGAAGAGTCAGAACATGAGAAGAAGTGGATTACAAGAGAAATTAATTAATTAATTACTAATTAACAGGGTTTGTAAGAGCATCAGGAGGAACACAGAGCAGACAGAGAACAGATATTTCCTCTGTGTTCACAGCAAAGCATCATGAAGAGCAAACAAAGAGATTTTACAGACGTCTGAGTCAGCTCAGACACCGCAGCATTCACTAATCCTTTCATTGATTCAATCATCACAGACAAAAGTGCAGCCATAAGGCTTTCCTATGGTCAGGATCTCTGCTTTCCTCTCATCAATAACTGCAGATTAATCAGCTGATGATCAATATTGATCAGCCACAGCTCTGATGATTTAGCAAGGATAAAGACGGCACAGTCATTAAATCAACAAAAACAGCAAAAATGAAAAACTCCAAACAAAAATGTGACTACAAAAGACCAGAAAATACCGGATCCGATTTCCCACCAAAGACAGGAGGAAGAGTTAGTGCAGGGGTGTCAGACTCAGTCAGAGCAGGGGTCAGATTCTGGATTTAGGTCTAACCTGAGATCCTAACAGGGTCTACATTTAACCATAATCTGTCATCCTCATTTTCACCAGCAATAAAATATGAAAAGACAGCACTGATGATAAATGATTTGGAAATCCAAAAAGTCAAAATGATAAGTTTAAAGGCTCAAATCTGAGATAAAATTTCAACTTATTAGTTCAGAAGATCAGAACAGGATATTAAAAATAGAAAAATGATGTTTTTAAAGAGCAAATATATGAGGAGAAAGTTGAAATAAGTTTAAAATGTCAAAATATGGGATCAAATTTGAAATCATGAGTTTAAAAGTCAATTATGCCTTAAAATTTTAAATCATGAGTCTGATAGTTCAAAATATGGAATTAAAAAGCCAAAATTAGGAGTTGAAAATGTCAAAATATGATATAGAATTCAAAATGATGACATAAAAGTTAAAAGGTCTAAAAGGTCAAAATATGAAATGAAAAGTTAAAATCATAAGTTTGAATCATAATTTTCAGATGCAAAATCAAAAATATGAAATAAAACACAATCATTCTTGACTTTTTATCCAAACTTTCTTACTTTTTACTTTTTCAGATTTTTATGGCTGAATAAGGAGATTTTAAATAATCAAGGTTAAGTTCAGATTTTTATACTGGAGGAAATCTGCAGCCCTCAGACTGGTGGGCCAGTTAGAATACTAATATGAGATGATCTCACGGGCCGGATATAACCCTTCCTTGGGCCGGATTTGGCCCCCGGGCCTCGAGTTTGACACCTGTGAGTAAGGGTAATGGAGGAACTCTGGAGACAGGCATCAGACCTCACAGGGGCGATATCAACGACCCCAGACACTAAATACACCTGGGCCCCCCAGACTACTAAGGGCCATCAGACTCTGGGTGAGCTGGAGGCTTTAAGACCAGACTCTTTCTTTAAACTAAATCTGCTGACAGGGCTGATTTTACCTCATGAATCCTGATTCTGGTCTCTGTGACTAACAGGACTAGGGAACTGAGCTGTGCTCAGAGAAATCTCACTGTCTCTCTCCTGCAGTCAGCCATCCTGACGCTGCAGCGCTTGCTCTCATGTGCTGCCGTCAGGGTGGGCATTCACTCCACTTTAATCTCCTCCAGCTGAGCGCTGGCAAGGATTTATGGGTAAAATCCTGCAGCTGCATGCTGTTGCATAACTCAGGCCTATTAGCCCAGCAACTCTGAGTGACACAGAAACAGGAAATCGATGAAAAAGAACCAGTGATGGAAGATTCATGTAGTCTCCTTCTCATTCATGGTAACGAGGTTTACAAATGGGTACATGTGGGGCCTCATGCTCTCTGGGGCCTCATGCTCTCAGGGTTCTGTAGGAACTCATAATGTAATAATGGCTCATAATGCAATAAAATCATGAGCGCATAACAAAATAACATCTTTTCGCATAATGCAATAATGTAACATTTTATTACATGATTGGCCTTACTGATGCTGCCCATAATGTAATAACAGCTTGTGAAAAAAAGTGTTGCATTGTAATCATTTACCTCTCAAATAAAGGTGCAAATAGAGCAAAAGGCATGGGTTTCAACATATTAATAAACCAAAATAGTGAAACTGATTAGGCTATTATTTAATAGTACCTGTATTCTTACTTTTTATTGATGTATAAAGTTGAGCCACTAGGTGGCATCCATGAGAGTTGTTTTGGGGCATTGAGAACACCATGCTTACCTCTACTGTCTGACCTTTCGCTGAAGGTCGTGGTGGTTACATGAGTCTTGATGAACCAGTCAGACCATTAATAAAAGAATACAAGATGCAGAGAAGCAGAGGGTACTTCTTTATGACCCTGACTCTGACCACATTCAGACCCTGACTCTGACCACATTCAGACCCTGACTCTGACCACATTCAGACCCTGACTCTGACCACCATTCAGACCCTGACTCTGACCACCATTCAGACCCTGACTCTGACCACCATTCAGACCCTGACTCTGACCACCATTCAGACCCTGACTCTGACCACCATTCAGACCCTGACTCTGACCACCATTCAGACCCTGACTCTGACCACATTCAGCCCCTGACTCTGACCACCATTCAGACCCTGACTCTGACCACCATTCAGACCCTGACTCTGACCACCATTCAGACCCTGACTCTGACCACATTCAGACCCTGACTCTGACCACCATTCAGACCCTGACTCTGACCACCATTCAGACCCTGACTCTGACCACATTCAGACCCTGACTCTGACCACCATTCAGACCCTGACTCTGACCACCATTCAGACCCTGACTCTGACCACCATTCAGACCCTGACTCTGACCACATTCAGACCCTGACTCTGACCACCATTCAGACCCTGACTCTGACCATATCAGACCCTGACTCTGACCACCATTCAGACCCTGACTCTGACCACCATTCAGACCCTGACTCTGACCACCATTCAGACCCTGACTCTGACCACATTCAGACCCTGACTCTGACCACCATTCAGACCCTGACTCTGACCACATTCAGACCCTGACTCTGACCACATTCAGCCCCTGACTCTGACCACCATTCAGACCCTGACTCTGACCACCATTCAGACCCTGACTCTGACCACATTCAGACCCTGACTCTGACCACCATTCAGACCCTGACTCTGACCAACATTCAGACCCTGACTCTGACCACCATTCAGACCCTGACTCTGACCACATTCAGACACTGACTCTGACCACCATTCAGACCCTGACTCTGACCACATTCAGACACTGACTCTGACCACCATTCAGACCCTGACTCTGACCACATTCAGACACTGACTCTGACCACCATTCAGACCCTGACTCTGACCAACATTCAGACCCTGACTCTGACCACATTCAGACCCTGACTCTGACCACCATTCAGACCCTGACTCTGACCACATTCAGACCCTGACTCTGACCACATTCAGACCCTGACTCTGACCACCATTCAGACCCTGACTCTGACCACCATTCAGACCCTGACTCTGACCACATTCAGACCCTGACTCTGACCACCATTCAGACCCTGACTCTGACCAACATTCAGACCCTGACTCTGACCACATTCAGACACTGACTCTGACCACCATTCAGACCCTGACTCTGACCACCATTCAGACCCTGACTCTGACCATATCAGACCCTGACTCTGACCAACGTTCAGACCCTGACTCTGACCACCATTCAGACCCTGACTCTGACCACATTCAGACACTGACTCTGACCACCATTCAGACCCTGACTCCGACCAACATTCAGACCCTGACTCTGACCACATTCAGACCCTGACTCTGACCATCACTACAATGATACTCATGATAACATGGTGTTTGGTCATAATGTGGTGTCCCAGATGGTGACCCCAACAGTCCATCACTCTGACCCTGATATTGTTCCTTCTGTTCCTGCTGACACTCTCTTGGTTGGTAGCCCTAACTTGCCTATGCTGGTAGTGTCATCCATCATCCAGTATTACCTGTCGATGGGTATGACATACTGGGCACCTTCAACAAAGTTCTCTACTTATTCAGAGAGCTAACCCTGCCATTCCTACCAAGAATTTATATACGTGATTCTTTGGTTGAATGTTGAAATATTGAGACAGATGAAGACTGCTGTGTATTAGCAGGTTATATAAAGCAGCTGGACACAATAGTGGCCTTGCATCCAAGATCAGGCAGCTCTTGAGCCAAAATGCCAGGTGCATTACTGCAGGGATTGTGATTCGACACATATCCTCTGGATGGTTCCATATAACCGACATGTATTGAAAGAAATAAAGTTGTCTTTTTTTCTAAATCCCATTCACCTGTTAAGACCCTGATCTGAGTGATCACAGACACAGTGCCTGACAAATGGAGCCCTGAACTGGATTTTTGTTGGCTAACTATAATTTATGATTATGTACTATTTTTGCATATTGTTTAGTTAAATTAGGACTTGTGTTTTTTAACTGGGTGTCCTGACAGGCTGTTTTTACAACTGAAGATCTTCTGAGCTGGTTCATGTTCTGTATGACCCCCCCATGTCTGTTCTATAAGAATATAGTTTCACAAGTTCCAAAATAAAGTAGAATGAATGGACATGTTATGCTGCTTGTATCATGTATTTAATGTAAGTAGTAGGAAAATGTTTAAAAGTCTCTATTAAATTGGCATTTAAGGCCAACAATAAAAACAGCAATATTTTAACTCCAAGGGTTCATCAGGATGTATAGAAGGAAAGAGTGTTAACTTATTTGAAAAGAACCATCTTCACTGTGTTTTTAATGTAGAAGTTATTGTTCCCTGCATTTACTGTAGCAATAGTAAAAGAAAATGATCCTAAACTACATGGACATGTCCCCCTCCCTCGTCCCTAATCCACCCTATTACTGTAGTGCCAGCTATGTACAAATCATAGTCAAACACAGACCTCTGCCTGTAAGTGAATTCTAGTAGTCAGTGTGCAGCTGTGGCCAGACTTAATTCTCCACCACATTTTGCAGAAATTGTGAGAATCTGTTTATATACAGACAGATGGCATAGAGGTTAAAGCATCTCCATTCACCCTGCAGGAATGGCAAGCAAAAAATGGTTATAATACAACACTTTTCTCACAGTATAAGCCATTGTTACATTATGAGCTGTTATTACATTATGGGCAGCATCAGTAAGGCTAATCATGTAATAAATTCTTACATTGTTACATTATGCACAAAGACATTATTACGTTATGCGCTCATGATTTTATTATTACATAATGAGTTGCTACAGGGCCTCATGATCCCAGATGCCTCATACTCCCAGAGGCCTCATGCTCCCAGAGGCCTCATGCTCCCAGATGCCTCATGCTCCCAGATGCCTCATACTCCCAGAGGCCTTATGATCCCAGATGCCTCATACTCCCAGATGCCTCATGCTCCCAGAGGCCTCATGCTCCCAGGGGCCTCATGCTCCCAGAGGCCTCATGCTCCCAGGGGCCTCATACTCCCAGAGGCCTCATGATCCCAGATGCCTCATACTCCCAGAGGCCTCATGCTCCCAGATGCCTCATGCTCCCAGGTGCCTCATGCTCCCAGAGGCCTCATGATCCCAGGGGCCTCATGATCCCAGATGCCTCATGCTCCCAGATGCCTCATACTCCCAGAGGCCTCATGCTCCCAGGGGCCTCATGCTCCCAGAGGCCTCATGCTCCCAGGTGCCTCATGCTCCCAGAGGCCTCATGATCCCAGGGGCCTCATGATCCCAGATGCCTCATGCTCCCAGATGCCTCATGCTCCCAGAGGCCTCATGATCCCAGATGCCTCATACTCCCAGAGGCCTCATGCTCCCAGGGGCCTCATGATCCCAGATGCCTCATACTCCCAGAGGCCTCATGATCCCAGATGCCTCATACTCCCAGAGGCCTCATGCTCCCAGGGGCCTCATGATCCCAGATGCCTCATACTCCCAGAGGCCTCATGATCCCAGATGCCTCATACTCCCAGAGGCCTCATGATCCCAGATGCCTCATACTCCCAGAGGCCTCATGCTCCCAGGGGCCTCATGATCCCAGATGCCTCATACTCCCAGAGGCCTCATACTCCCAGAGGCCTCATGCTTCCAGGGGCCTCATGATCCCAGATGCCTCGTGCTACCCCTACACAATTTTAAAATTGTAAAACAAAAAAACTGATAACATTTCTGAGGATGTTACTTTATCCTCTCACTTAATGAGTGTTTAAATGTCTCATTTTTATGATCTCTGCTGTTGAGACCAGATGTTAAATTGAGTAAATTTTACACCGTGCGTTCTGCATTGCTGGGAGAGAAGCAGAGGTTAGACCAGGAGTGTTGGTCATTTTTTTTTTTCCATGAGTTGAAAAACCTGCAGGTGTTGGAAAATCTTCAGACAGGTGGTCTCGGTCCATGCAGGGCTTGGTGTAGCTCTGTGCTTCAGCTGCAGAAGGACCTTAAAGAGATCCTGGGTAAATCTTTGCTTTGCTTTGATTCGTTACATTTGTTAGATTCATAATGTGATAAAAACACTCAGAAAGTCTGGGACTTGAAGACAACAGCAGTGGAGATGATTCTGTGGCAGAGGAAACAGAGGATCACAGATGAACTCTGGCCCCGCTGCTCTGCCACATTAGAGAGAGGGGGAGAATCAGTCTCTGGTTTAGGGCTGTGAGTCCTATTGTATCTGACGTTTGACAAAGTCAGAGAGCTGCAGCTCTGAACAATCAGTCAGACAGCTAAACGACCGATGGATGGATGTGGAAAAAGAGCAGGAATCAGAGCTTCTCCTTAAATCCAACATGGAGGAAAGTTTCATGTTCAAACATGATCAGCATCAGATCTGTGGTTTTTTGCAGACTAAGAGTCCAGAGGCCTTCACAGAGTCAAACATTTAATGCTGTTATGAAACTGAGAGATCTTGGTCTGATGTAACCACAGAAAGAGAAAATCCTCTTTAACCATATTAGAGAAAAGACCCTGGAGGTTGTGAGTGCTTTATCCTGGATCAAGAGATCAACTCATATTTCCCTGTTTATGAATTCAGCCTCAGTTTATTGTGTAATATAATGGTTAGAGCGCCGCAGCACGCCGTACTAACCCCCCCGATCCAAGGGCACATCATGACCCAGATAGTTCCCAGTCCACTGGGATCAGGTCTGCAGATCTGATCCTGATCAGACTGACCCCTGTGGTGCTCAGGGTGACCACGGTCCCAGACCTGTCTGACCCTCTACAGCGTGTGGCTCTTTAATGTCTGAATTCAAAATATTTCCCCAACCAAACCTTTAAAAAAGTAAACTTTGTTGCTAGCTTCTCTCAACTTTCAGAGAAATGTAACCTCCCTCGTTGCCACTTCTTTCACTACCTACAGGTGAGGGACTTTATCAGAAAGAGGTTTCCCAATTTCCATTAATTCCCCATCTCTAGATACCATTAAACAATGCTGGGAAGGGGAGGTTGGTTTTGACATTGGAGAGAATATCTGGGACAAAGCCCTTAAAAATGTACACTCGTCGTCTATATGTGCGCGTCACTCTCTGATCCAGTTTAAAGTTCTGCATCGTCTTCATTACTGCAACTCTGCCCTGGCAGCCAGGACTGTTACTGGTAGGAAAGGGGCTGGGGGCGGCTGGCCTTAGGGGGAGTGGCGACTGAGGCCGAGCTGGACTGTGGGGAAGTAGAGAGATAAAGGACTGAGCAGAAACGAGAGCACGGAAGCTAGCGGTTAGCATTCTTTGTTTTGGCGTGGTCACGGCCGACAGTGATCATTTTGTGCAGTTGTTCAATAAATGCACGGTTGGAAAACTTATTTTCGCCTATTCTTCAAGCACTCGTCCCATCGGGATGCTACAATATTTAAGAAAAACATTCCCCTCTGCCCCCTAACTGCTATCTTTGGCGTACCTGCAGCAAATGTATCTACAACTTCTAAACAGAATAAGGCTCTGGCGTTCTCTTCCCTGTGAGCACGGCGGTTGATATTACTGAACTGGAGAAATGCTGCTCCACCCCCCCACACTCATCTCATCCGCATCATTATGTCTAATCTTCAATTGGAAAAGATCCAATATAGTGTAAATGGCGCCCTCCAGAACTTCCACAACACTTGGGATGATTTTATGAACTTTGTCAGGAATCTTGATGGTCTGCACTTGGACTGATTTATATCCAGCAGATTTGATACACTATTAAAATACTTTGACAACACTTCACCTATGTGTGCAACTAATGCCGACTCTGCTCCTCTCAGCTTGAGGCTCTTTCAGAGGTGTTTTTCAATGATTGGGCTCTTGGCTTGAGCAGGGCAGACCAACGCTGCTCTACTGTCACTGCGCTTTATTAACCGTACTTGTTCCCAGAATGACTCCTCTTCATCAGTTATCATGATCTATGATCTGTCTAATACCATCAGGATACTTGAGGAGCAGAGACAACCTGAGAGGACAGGAAGCTCCAGGAACCAGGAAATAAAGGGTCAGACCAGCAGGGAGTCTCTATATGAAGAGGTTAGTCCAGATCAGACCAGATCCTGAACAACAATGGCCTTGACTGAAAATCTTGAAAATGTTTCAACTCTCTGAAAAAGTCCTTCATCAACCTAAAATGTGAGACTAATCTGGTGTAGTCATCCTTAGAGGTCAGAGGTCACAGGGATGAAATGCAGGTGATGAAAACAGAAAGAGAACAACAGCAACCCTCAGACCCTCCTCCTACCACTCAGCATTCATCACATCTTCCCTTCTGGGACTTGAACCTCAAACATTCCAGTGACCTTTGACCTCTCAGAGCCACAAAACTACTGATGGGGGTCGAGGACATTCAGACTGATCTGACCCGATGTAGATGAAGGACGACTATTATCCTGGTCCTGGACTCACTCGGGAAAGATTCGGAGGACCCCACAGTTCTGGTCCTGGACTCACTCCTGCTCTGACTGAGGAGGGTCAGTTCAGATGAATCAGAATCTTTTAACCATGGACAGGAAACAGTGGCGCTTATTCCTCCCACAGAAGAAGAATTTTCACCATGATGTTTGACGGTCTAATCGGCTCATGTACATCCCCACTTTACCACTAAATGAAATCACCAGTCAAGGAGCAACAGTCTTCATGAATCCTGGTTCATCAGTCCCAGGACTGTGACTGTTCTGCTTGGTTAAAGGAGCTGGTTCTTCCTCCAGCTGTAGACGTCTTTATTAAACCTAGAAACACGTCTGCTTCTCTGTTTCTCAGACGCTTGAGCTGAAGGAATCGTCCTGTGCCCTCCTCAGAGAACATCAGTGTGAAGAATCATCGATTCCCATGAAATCTGTTCTTCCTGTTCAGTGTTTGGCTCTGTTTCTCCTCCGCTGGGTCGGTTTTAACGCCCAGAACATTTCAGCAGAGCCATGAAGCTGAAAGTCATTAAGAGTGAACAGAACGCACTCCACTTCCACTTTCCACTTCCTGCCTGCTGATTTCAGAGGTTCAGATGTTATATAACAGCTGACAAACATTCACCATGAATCAAAAATCAGGCTGTAGGACAAAAGGAACGATCCACTGACACACAGACCTCATGATGGTTTATCTTCCTCTTTCAGTCTTTTAACCAGAATAAAAAGGTTTTTTTTTAATACTTTCACTGTCTGGAGATTCATGACTCCACTCACAGCTGAGCTGGCTGAGCTGGTCCAGTCCTGGTCTAAAGAGTTCTGGGTTGGAGCAGAGAATGTCAAATCTCAACAAAATCCAGGATGCAGAGAAGCACTTGCAAACTGTCCGGTTCCAGGCAGCTACCTCAGACTCTACCTCTCCTGCCAGTTCCAGGCAGCTACCTCAAACTCTACCTCTCCTTCTACGTTCCAGGCAGCTACATCAGGCTCTACCTCTCCTGCTACGTTCCAGGGAGCTACCTCAGACTCTACCTCTCCTACTATGTTCAGGCAGCTACCTCAGACTCTACCTCTCCTGCCAGTTCCAGGCAGCTACCTCAGGCTCTACCTCTCCTGCTATGTTCCAGGCAGCTACCTCAGACTCTACCTCTCCTGCTACGTTCCAGGCAGCTACCTCAGGCTCTACCTCGCCTGCTACGTTCCAGGCAGCTACCTCAGGCTCTACCTCTCCTGCTACGTTCCAGGGAGCTACCTCAGACTCTACCTCTCCTGCTACGTTCCAGGCAGCTACCTCAGACTCTACCTCTCCTGCTACGTTCCAGGCAGCTACCTCAGGCTCTACCTCTCCTTCTACGTTCCAGGCAGCTACCTCAGGCTCTACCTCTCCTGCTACGTTCCAGGGAGCTACCTCAGACTCTACCTCTCCTACTATGTTCAGGCAGCTACCTCAGACTCTACCTCTCCTGCCAGTTCCAGGCAGCTACCTCAGGCTCTACCTCTCCTGCTACGTTCCAGGCAGCTACCTCAGACTCTACCTCTCCTGCTACGTTCCAGGCAGCTACCTCAGGCTCTACCTCTTCTGCTACGTTCCAGGGAGCTACCTCAGACTCTACCTCTCCTGCTACGTTCAGGCAGCTACCTCAGACTCTACCTCTCCTGCCAGTTCCAGGCAGCTACCTCAGGCTCTACCTCTCCTGCTACGTTCCAGGCAGCTACCTCAGGCTCTACCTCTCCTGCTACGTTCCAGGCAGCTACCTCAGACTCTACCTCTCCTGCCAGTTCCAGGCAGCTACCTCAGACTCTACCTCTCCTGCTACGTTCCAGGCAGCTACCTCAGGCTCTACCTCTCCTGCTACGTTCCAGGCAGCTACCTCAGACTCTACCTCTCCTGCTACGTTCCAGGCAGCTACCTCAGACTCTACCTCTCCTGCTACGTTCCAGGCAGCTACCTCAGACTCTACCTCTCCTGCTACATTCAGGCAGCTACCTCAGACTCTACCTCTCCTGCTACTTTCCAGGCAGCTACCTCAGACTCTACCTCTCCTGCTACGTTCCAGGCAGCTACCTCAGACTCTACCTCTCCTGCTACATTCAGGCAGCTACCTCAGGCTCTACCTCTCCTGCTACCTTCCAGGCAGCTACCTCAGGCTCTACCTCTCCTGCTACGTTCCAGGCAGCTACCTCAGGCTCTACCTCTCCTGCTACATTCCAGGCAGCTACCTCAGGCTCTACCTCTCCTGCTACGTTCCAGGCAGCTACCTCAGGCTCTACCTCTCCTGCTACGTTCCAGGCAGCTACCTCAGGCTCTACCTCTCCTGCTACGTTCCAGGCAGCTACCTCAGGCTCTACCTCTCCTGCTACTTTCCAGGCAGCTACCTCAGGCTCTACCTCTCCTGCTACGTTCCAGGCAGCTACCTCAGACTCTACCTCTCCTGCCAGTTCCAGGCAGCTACCTCAGACTCTACCTCTCCTGCCAGTTCCAGGCAGCTACCTCAGACTCTACCTCTCCTACTATGTTCAGGCAGCTACCTCAGACTCTACCTCTCCTGCCAGTTTCAGGCAGCTACCTCAGGCTCTACCTCTCCTGCTACGTTCCAGGCAGCTACCTCAGACCCTACCTCTCCTGCTACGTTCCAGGCAGCTACCTCAGACTCTACCTCTTCTGCTACGTTCAGGCAGCTACCTCAGACTCTACCTCTCCTGCTACGTTCAGGCAGCTACCTCAGACTCTACCTCTCCTGCTACGTTCCAGGCAGCTACCTCAGGCTCTACCTCTCCTGCTACGTTCCAGGCAGCTACCTCAGACTCTACCTCTCCTGCTATGTTCCAGGCAGCTACCTCAGACTCTACCTCTCTTGCCAGTTTCAGGCAGCTACCTCAGGCTCTACCTCTCCTGCTACGTTCCAGGCAGCTACCTCAGGCTCTACCTCTCCTGCTACGTTCCAGGCAGCTACCTCAGACTCTACCTCTCTTGCCAGTTCCAGGCAGCTACCTCAGACTCTACCTCTCCTGCCAGTTCCAGGCAGCTACCTCAGGCTCTACCTCTCCTGCTACGTTCCAGGCAGCTACCTCAGGCTCTACCTCTCCTGCTACTTTCCAGGCAGCTACCTCAGACTCTACCTCTCCTGCTACGTTCCAGGCAGCTACCTCAGACTCTACCTCTCCTGCTACGTTCCAGGCAGCTACCTCAGACTCTACCTCTCCTGCTACTTTCCAGGCAGCTACCTCAGACTCTACCTCTCCTGCTACGTTCCAGGCAGCTACCTCAGACTCTACCTCTCCTGCTACATTCAGGCAGCTACCTCAGACTCTACCTCTCCTGCTACATTCAGGCAGCTACCTCAGGCTCTACCTCTCCTGCTACGTTCCAGGCAGCTACCTCAGGCTCTACCTCTCCTGCTACGTTCCAGGCAGCTACCTCAGGCTCTACCTCTCCTGCTACGTTCCAGGAAGCTACCTCAGGCTCTACCTCTCCTGCTACTTTCCAGGCAGCTACCTCAGACTCTACCTCTCCTGCTACGTTTCAGGCAGCTACCTCAGGCTCTACCTCTCCTGCTACGTTCCAGGCAGCTACCTCAGGCTCTACCTCTCCTGCTACGTTCCAGGCAGCTACCTCAGGCTCTACCTCTCCTGCTACGTTCCAGGAAGCTACCTCAGGCTCTACCTCTCCTGCTACTTTCCAGGCAGCTACCTCAGACTCTACCTCTCCTGCTACTTTCCAGGCAGCTACCTCAGACTCTACCTCTCCTGCTGCGTTCCAGGCAGCTACCTCAGACTCTACCTCTCCTGCTACATTCAGGCAGCTACCTCAGGCTCTACCTCTCCTGCTACTTTCCAGGCAGCTACCTCAGACTCTACCTCTCCTGCTACATTCAGGCAGCTACCTCAGACTCTACCTCTCCTGCTACTTTCCAGGCAGCTACCTCAGACTCTACCTCTCCTGCTACGTTCCAGGCAGCTACCTCAGACTCTACCTCTCCTGCTACTTTCCAGGCAGCTACCTCAGACTCTACCTCTCCTGCTACGTTCCAGGCAGCTACCTCAGACTCTACCTCTCCTGCTACGTTCCAGGCAGCTACCTCAGGCTCTACCTCTCCTGCTACGTTCCAGGCAGCTACCTCAGGCTCTACCTCTCCTGCTATGTTCCAGGCAGCTACCTCAGGCTCTACCTCTCCTGCTACGTTCCAGGCAGCTATCTCAGGCTCTACCTCTCCTGCATTCACACGTCCAGAGTCTGTCTATTTACACCTCCAGAGTTCGTCTTTGCGGGCGGCACGGCGCCGCAGTGGTTAGCACTGTTGCCTCACAGCATGAAGGTTGCTGGTTCGCTTCCTGAACAGAGCCTTTCTGTGCGGAGTATGCATGTTCTCCCCGTGCACGCATGGGTTCTCTCCGGGTACTCCGGCTTCCTCCCACCACCAAACATGTTCATTAGGTTAATTGATCACCCTAAATTGGGATGGATGGAGTTCATCTTTGCGTGCACACAGGGGCTGCTGTTATAGAAAAGGATGCAGCAGGTGTCTGCACATCCGATGCTGTAGTGTGAAAAAGAATATAGAGCAGGGGAATCCTCCTCCTGCATGCAGACAGCATCACAGTGCCTCATTGCTATTCATGTGCAGGAGTCTACTTGATTTAAGCTGCGGCCAAAAGCATATTTGTACAGAGTTAAAATGCACGCTGTTGTGGAGCAGAATCAGACAGTTTCTCCAAAATCACCCGCCTGGCTCCATCAGGTCTGCAGATGTTTACAGAGAAACACGTCTCTGTATGTTTAGATGATGCACGGACAGATTCACTCCATCTCTGCATGGTATTTTCAGCACACAGAACTCTGAGGTTCTTCATGGTACTAACTTTACTTTTCTCTTTTGAACTGCAGCTGCAGACCTGATTAAAAACATCAAAGCTAGCTCAAAGCCTCCACTAGCTCTGAAAACACCATCAAAGAGGCCGTCAAAGAGCTGAAAGTTGATTTAACAAATCTGCAAAGCTGCCATCATGAGTGGAGAACATTTATAACATGAAGGAATGATGTTCTGTTAGCATGGAGGCTACAGCTGCTGGTATCCAGCCTTCATCTGCACTCCTGTTGGTTAGACCAGACGTTCTCAACCCTGCAACCCCTAAAATGTTTTTAATCTGTCCCTGTTTATCTTGTTTTATTCTATGCATTTTGTAAAGCACTTTGAAACTGTGTTTTGATAAGTGCTATATAAATAAAGTTTATATATATATATATATATATATATATATAAAATAAAGGCGCCAGAGACCTGGGACCCCCACTGGACCTAACGATGGTTGAAAACAGCCAGGAACATTCTACAATAGTCATGTGGAGACAAAGATGTCCAAACTGGGGGCCCATGGAGGTCAGTAAAACCGTGGTCCATTGTGAAGTTAAGCTGTATTTTATTTTTGACCTGAATAATAACCACTCCTGTCAAAGAAACACATATCTTTTTTTATTCATTTGTGTAGTAAATAGCCTTCTTCAAATGAAAATAACTTATGTTAACATAATTAAAATAAGTTAAATTTGGTAAATAATGGCAAAAATGTTGGAAAGGGTGATCAAATTGGATTTTCAAAGAACATAAATGCATTAAAAATGGCAAAAATTGGATAAAAATGGTAGAAATGGGCACATAAAGTGATAAATAGGGGTTAAAAAGTGGCTGAAATGGCTTTTAATAGCAAAAAAATTGATCTGAACTGGCAAAAATGGGTTAGTCGTGGTTACAATGGGCAAAAAGGAGTGTAAAAAGTTGTTGATAGAGGCAACAGAAGGCAGAAAGAGGCAAGAATTATCTTGGACTTCAACTGACTAGGAATTCAAATTACCTTTACAAATATAATTTCGCTGAAGCCATAGAGAAACTTAAAATTAACACTGAGGGCTGGAGGTTACGGCCCCTATCCATGATTGGAAGAGTGAGCCTACCTAGGTTCCTTTATCTTTTCCAAAACCTTCCTATATACTTTAATGCATTTTTTGTTTTTTAAACAACTCTACTCTATCATATTGCCATTTGTATGGGATTATATATCACATAGGATATCTAAAGCTCACCTACACAAACCCCTTGAAAAGGGGGGCCTTGGACCTCCTGTTTTTAAACACTGTTACTGGGCAGCTAACTTCCGGGCTCTCACATACTGGAAATATGGGGAGGCAGAGATGCTGAAATGCCCTTCATGGTTACAGCTTGAAGCCTATGCTGCTAAAAACTCCTCTCTTCCTGCTCTCTTAATTTCCCCTCCTGAACTTGTTGATAAATTAATCAAACAAAAATGTATCTTGAATAACTCCTTGCGTATCTTGAACCAAATCAATGTGGCTCACCGAACTCCTAGTGACTTTGTATTTGCTCCCATATGCCAGAATCATTCATTCAAGCCGGGACAGCTAGATGGGGTGTTTGAGGTCTGGAGGGATGAAGGCATGAGGACCTTCATAGATATATACATTGATGGAAACTTTGCTTCTTTCACTCAGTTAAGTACCAAGTTTAATCTCCCAAAGTCACACTTTTTTCTTTATCTCCAGATCAGGGACTAGGTCAAGGAAAATTGCTCAAATTTTGAATCCTACCCTGAACCCAGTTCCTTCCTTGGCGTCCTCTTGCTCCCTCCAGACTTCAGGCAGCTTATATCAAAATTTGTGGACTATTTTACTGTTCAGGTCCCCTCTGATTATATCAGAGAAGCCTGGGCCAGGGATTTGAATATAGAAATACCCAGCGGGCTTTGGAGAGAAGCACTGTCTCAGGCTCACCACAGGCTAATCCTGTTCAGAGTGATGCATAGACTGCATTACTCCAAGACAAAACTTAATCATGTCTTTCTATCAGTGTCTTCTGTGTGCGACAGGTGTCAGTCTGCTGAGGCTCGCTAGCACATCTTTATTGGTTTTGCCCTGTCTTGTGTAATTTTTGGATGTCAGTTTTTGAGTGCGACTCAAAGGCCTATTCCAAAGACATTCAGCCCAACCTGTGCTTGGCTATCTTGGGACGCTCTACAGATACTCTGGGACTGGCACACGACATACAGGAGGCTCTTCACCTGGGAATGGTGGCTGCTAAAAAACTTACTCTTCTCACCTGGAAATCTACCTCACCACCAAGCTTCTCACTCTGGATTAGAGACCTGCTGTATGTCATTCAGCTGGAAAGACTACGCTTATACAAATCAATACAAAAGACAGATTTGAGAGAATCTGGGGTCCTTTCTTGGCACTGTACCGTATCAGTCCAAATCTATAGAGACCATTCCAGCTTGGCATCATTCACTTGGGTCGTTTCACCTCAGATGTCAGGCTTCATTATTGTAACACAGGTTGTAGAGGGTTTTATGTGACTGTATACTGGCAGCCTGTTTTTTTATTGCCTTGTTGGTTTTGGTTATTGTTGATGTTTTGTAATGTGTTTTTGTGTGTTCTGTACTCTTTAACCTGAAAAGTTAAAATTAAGTATAAAAAAGAGGCAAGAATTAGTTTAGAAGTGGCAAAAACAGGCAGAAAAAAGCGATGAAAAGGCTTAAAACAGACAAAAATTAACTACTGAGGCAAATAAAACAGAATCTAGTGTTTTTAAAAATAACTAACCACTTAATGAACAGAGATGAAGATAAATCTGAGCTAATTACTCCAACTAACTCAACCTGACAACAAAAGAACAGAAAACCTCGTGTGTCTAAACAAACGACCAAATCTACATGCTGATGTGTGCCTGAAACTAAACCATTACCTGGACCAGTCCATCAAAACAAGAGACTTTAAAACTGGTCTGAGGGTCTGTGGGACTGTGGGGGTCTGAGGGTCTGTGGGTCTGATGGACTGAGGGGGTCTGAGGGTCTGAGGGTCTGTGGGTCTGTGGGGGTCTGAGGGTCTGTGGGACTGTGGGGGTCTGAGGGTCTGTGGGACTGTGGGGGTCTGAGGGTCTGTGGGTCTGATGGACTGTGGGAGTCTGAGGGTCTGTGGGTCTGATGGACTGTGGGGGTCTGAGGGTCTGTGGGACTGTGGGGGTCTGAGGGTCTGTGGGTCTGGGGGGTCTGAGGGTCTGGGGGTCTGCTGGCGTGTGGGGGTCTGAGGGTCTGATGGACTGTGGGGGTCTGAGGGTCTGTGGGTCTGATGGACTGTGGGGGTCTGAGGGTCTGTGGGTCTGATGGACTGTGGGGGTCTGAGGGTCTGTGGGTCTGATGGACTGAGGGGGTCTGAGGGTCTGAGGGTCTGTGGGTCTGTGGGGGTCTGAGGGTCGGTGGGACTGTGGGGGTCTGAGGGTCTGTGGGTCTGATGGACTGAGGGAGTCTGAGGGTCTGTGGGTCTGATGGACTGTGGGGGTCTGAGGGTCTGTGGGTCTGATGGACTGTGGGGGTCTGAGGGTCTGAGGGTCTGATTGACTGTGGGGGTCTGAGGGTCTGAGGGTCTGTGGGACTGTGGGGGTCTGAGGGTCTGTGGGTATGATGGACTGTGGGGGTCTGAGGGTCTGTGGGTCTGATGGACTGTGGGGTCTGAGGGTCTGATGGACTGTGGGGTCTGAGGGTCTGTGGGTCTGATGGACTGTGGGGGTCTGAGGGTCTGATGGACTGTGGGGGTCTGAGGGTCTGTGGGTCTGATGGACTGTGGGGGTCTGAGGGTCTGAGGGTCTGATTGACTGTGGGGGTCTGAGGTCTGTGGGTCGGTGGGACTGTGGGCGTCTGTGGGTCTGTGGGTCTGAGGGACTGTGGGGGTCTGAGGGTCTGTGGGTCTGATGGACTGTGGGGGTCTGAGGGTCTGTGGGACTGTGGGGGTCTGAGGGTCTGTGGGTCTGATGGACTGTGGGGCTCTGAGGGTCTGTGGGTCTGATGGACTGTGGGGGTCTGAGGGTCTGATGGACTGTGGGGGTCTGAGGGTCTGTGGGTCTGCGGGGGTCTGAGGGTCTGTGGGTCTGATGGACTGTGGGGGTCTGAGGGTCTGATGGACTGTGGGGGTCTGAGGGTCTGTGGGTCTGATGGACTGTGGGGGTCTGAGGGTCTGTGGGTCTGATGGACTGTGGGGGTCTGAGGGTCTGAGGGTCTGATGGACTGTGGGGGTCTGAGGGTCTGAGGGTCTGTGGGACTGTGGGGGTCTGAGGGTCTGTGGGTCTGTGGGGGTCTGAGGGTCTGTGGGTCTGATGGACTGTGGGAGTCTGAGGGTCTGTGGGTCTGATGGACTGTGGGGGTCTGAGGGTCTGAGGGTCTGTGGGACTGTGGGGGTCTGAGGGTCTGTGGGTCTGATGGACTGTGGGGGTCTGAGGGTCTGTGGGTCTGATGGACTGTGGGCGTCTGAGGGTCTGATGGACTGTGGGGGTCTGAGGGTCTGTGGGTCTGATGGACTGTGAGGGTCTGATGGACTGTGGGGGTCTGAGGGTCTGTGGGTCTGATGGACTGTGGGGGTCTGAGGGTCTGTGGGTCTGATGGACTGTGAGGGTCTGAGGGTCTGATGGACTGTGGGGGTCTGAGGGTCTGTGGGTCTGATGGACTGTGGGGGTCTGAGGGTCTGTGGGTCTGATGGACTGTGAGGGTCTGAGGGTCTGATGGACTGTGGGGGTCTGAGGGTCTGAGGGTCTGATGGACTGTGGGGGTCTGAGGGTCTGTGGGTCTGATGGACTGTGGGGGTCTGAGGGTCTGAGGGTCTGATGGACTGTGGGGGTCTGAGGGTCTGAGGGTCTGTGGGACTGTGGGGGTCTGAGGGTCTGTGGGACTGTGGGGGTCTGAGGGTCTGTGGGTCTGATGGACTGTGGGGGTCTGAGGGTCTGTGGGTCTGATGGACTGTGGGGGTCTGAGGGTCTGTGGGTCTGATGGACTGTGAGGGTCTGAGGGTCTGATGGACTGTGGGGGTCTGAGGGTCTGTGGGTCTGATGGACTGTGGGGGTCTGAGGGTCTGATGGACTGTGAGGGTCTGAGGGTCTGATGGACTGTGGGGGTCTGAGGGTCTGTGGGTCTGAGGGACTGTGAGGGTCTGAGGGTCTGATGGACTGTGGGGGTCTGAGGGTCTGTGGGACTGATGGACTGTGAGGGTCTGAGGGTCTGATGGACTGTGGGGGTCTGAGGTCTGATGGACTGTGGGGTCTGAGGGTCTGAGGGTCTGTGGGACTGTGAGGGTCTGAGGGTCTGATGGACTGTGGGGGTCTGAGGGTCTGTGGGACTGAGGGTGTCTGAGGGTCTGTGGGTCTGATGGACTATGGGGGTCTGAGGGTCTGTGGGTCTGATGGACTGTGGGGGTCTGAGGGTCTGTGGGTCTGATGGACTGTGAGGGTCTGAGGGTCTGATGGACTGTGGGCGTCTGAGGGTCTGATGGACTGTGGGGGTCTGAGGGTCTGTGGGTCTGATGGACTGTGGGGGTCTGAGGGTCTGTGGGTCTGATGGACTGTGAGGGTCTGAGGGTCTGATGGACTGTGGGGGTCTGAGGGTCTGAGGGTCTGATGGACTGTGGGGGTCTGAGGGTCTGTGGGTCTGATGGACTATGGGGGTCTGAGGGTCTGTGGGTCTGATGGACTGTGGGGGTCTGAGGGTCTGTGGGTCTGATGGACTGTGAGGGTCTGAGGGTCTGATGGACTGTGGGCGTCTGAGGGTCTGATGGACTGTGGGGGTCTGAGGGTCTGTGGGTCTGATGGACTGTGGGTTTATCCTGATTAGGGGGACGGTCACTGATGACAGAGGGAGGATCTCTATTGTCTGATTATTCCAGGAGTTTTGGAGGAATCCAGATCATCGGTCTCTCTCTCTCTCTGCTCCACAGACTCTCATCATCTGTTACACAGCGCCCCCCGGTGGTTGTTCATTTTGTCCTTGTAGTCCTTGTGTCTCTGTGATCCTGATGTGTAGTTTTATTCATTTAAAGCTCTTTCCTCTGTCAGTGACTGAAGGATGAAGGTTGTTCAGGATGTTTTTGTCTGATTTCTGTTTCTCCTAAAGCTGCTGTGGTAAATCTGTGAGTGAGAGTGGATCTACACTCACTTCCTGTCCGCCATCCTTCAGCCCTAATGGTCCCTCATTGATCTTAATGAGTCTGGATGAAAGAAAAGCTGCTGCCTCTCATGTTTGGAGGAAGAACAGCTGTCAGTAGAGAGGAAGAGGAGGCAGTCATCAGAGTCAGTAAACCAGGATCAGGACCGTCACTGAGTCCCTGATTTTAGACAGCGGTGGAGTAAACCAGGATCAGGACCGTCACTGAGTCCCTGATTTTAGACAGGGGTGGAGTAAACCAGGATCAGGACCGTCACTGAGTCCCTGATTTTAGACAGCGGTGGAGATTTATTGATGATATGTATAGATCAGATTCATTGATAAAATTAATTGATCAGATTCATTGATAATATTTTATTGATTTTAACGTCCAGAAACAGACGGAGTGTGCCGGCCTGGACTCTGTTGATCCTCTGACACATCTCTGACATGATTTAACAAACAGGCTCTGTATGTTAGGAAGATTGAGGCGATGCCAGATGGATTAACCATCCTGTGATGCTTCTGGATTATGGCTGCGTGTTTCTGTGTGTGATGAGAATTAATCCCAAACTGATTTTCATTTGGAGCTTCTGTTATGTAAGGCCATCAGGTCCACGTTTACACTCTTATCTGCTGGAAACTGAACATTTATCAGTGTTTTTTTTACTAAATAAGTTCATCAATCAGACCATTACATTTCAGACCAACCACCAAAAACCACTAACTGGTCTGCAGGATCCATGCCAGTCCAAATCAGGTGTACATGTCTATAAATGCACATTCTGCTCTAAATAAAGAATGAGATGTAGGAGATGCAATGAGGAGGGTGATTTTAGAAGTTTTTGTACCACAGAGAGAGATATGGAGAACGATTTCCTCATGAAAATCTAAAAATAAAGTTTTAAAGTTAATAATGACTCACTGTCTCTGAAGTGTTGTTTTTGGCAGAAATTGTCCTCATTGATGATCAGAACTAATTTCATCTCTTATCTCTGATTTTTTAGTACTCTTGACTCTGGTTTTACCAATTCAAAAACATTCATAAGATATCAACAATACAATGATAATAAAAATATGTCAAACTGCTCTGTCTATATATCTATATTTTACCAATATACCATCTCATCTTATGCCACATCACTGCTGTACAACTGGCTGCTAGTATGTACACCATGTCACTTTAAATAATCTCATGTCACCTTAAACGTCTTATTGTTCAGATTCCCAAATCTATTTAGCTACTTTTTTATTCATATTTTAATTGCTTCATGGTTTATTTATGTTTCCTATTCTTATTTCAATCTTTGTATAACCTTGTTGGTCGTGTCATGCCATATCTTGTCTTGCTGTGTTGTGCCTTATCTTGCCTTGTCGTGTCATGTTGTGCCATATCTTGCCCTGTCTTGTCTTATTGTGCCATGCAGTGTCGTATCCTGTCGTGTCGTGTTGTGCCGTATCCTGTCGTGTCGTGTCGTGTCGTGCCGTATCCTGTCCTGTCGTGCCGTATCCTGTCCTGTCGTGTCATGTCATGCCGTATCCTGTCCTGTCGTGTCGTGCCGTATCCTGTCCTGTCCTGTCGTGTCGTGCCGTATCCTGTCGTGTCGTGTCGTGTCGTGCCGTATCCTGTCCTGTCCTGTCGTGTCGTGCCGTATCCTGTCCTGTCCTGTCGTGTCGTGCCGTATCCTGTCCTGTCGTGTCGTGTCGTGCCGTATCCTGTCCTGTCGTGCCGTGTCGTGCCGTATCCTGTCCTGTCGTGCCGTGTTGTGCCGTATCCTGTCCTGTCCTGTCTTGTCGTGTCTTGCCTATCTTATCTCTTGCATTCTCCTCATTCTCTTGTTGTGGTTCTCTTCTTTGCTGAATAATGAGCTTTAATCTTCAGATAACTGAAGAGTATCAAAGGTTCTCTTAGAGCTTTATTTCCTGAAGACAGGAGTTATTCCAGCAGGTTTTTCCTTCTACCCACAGAAGCTAAAAAATGTGACAGACTGTGTCTTTGAGCCCCCTCAGCCAGGGCAGAACATCGTCTGGACTCTTTTAATGTCTGTTTTGTTGTGTGTGTTTTTTTAAATGCGGCACACTGACCCAAATAAGAGCAGAAATTGAGTCTCAGCCATTTCTTACCAAACATGTTCCCCTGGCAACAGGTCAATCCTGAATCACTCCTAGTAGGACAGTTTCTGACAGCAGAAAGTTGGAGCAGGTCGATAGAAACTCAACAGGAGCAGCAGAGATAAACCCTTTCATCTCATATTTGAGGAATATTACAGTCGTTTCCACTCAGCCAAAACACACAAATAATACACACACATTAATCCAGCAGAGAGCAGGATCAACGTCTCTGACAGAGGATGGAGCCATGGAGAGAGACCAGAGCTAGGGCTAGGAAACACACCATCTCTGGTTCTGCTGTAGGTGTAGTAAAAGCTGCTCTGATTGGTCCAGGTGTGCCTGTGTCTGGTCAAAGTCATCTTTATTGTCAGTTTCAGCCCTATGTACCAGACATACAGAGGAATTTGAAAAGATGTTTCTCTCTGGCCCACAGTGCAGAAAAGTATAGACATGAGTTAAAGAAACATAGAACTACTATAAAGTATACAAAATTACAAAATATATACAATAAATGTGCATGAACAGCATGGTTCAGTATACATATGTGCAATAAGGTGCAATGTAGTGGGTGCAGGTGTGTGTCTGATCAGCTCTGATTGGTCCAGGTGTGTTTGTGTCTAATCAGCTCTGATTGGTCCAGGTGTGTTCATGTCTAATCAGCTCTGATTGGTCCAGGTGTGTTCATGTCTAATCAGCTCTGATT